>NW_009600814.1:0-47002 GCF_000690535.1 Cariama cristata
TGCCACCCGGACCCCGGGCTGTGCCTACACCCCGGGTACCTACCCCCGCAGGGGGGACTCCGGGCTGAGTAAAGCGAAGCTTCAAGGCTAAATACAGCCGGTGATGCGCGTTAAGCATACGTTATTTTAGGGAAGGGGGTCGGCTCCAAAGCCAGAGGCACCGGCTCGCCTTGTGCTTGCGAGCAGAAACGCGAGAGTACATGTGTGCGCTGTGGGCTTGCTGCTGCTTCTTGGTCCTCAAACTTCCTCCTTGTGAAAATCACGAAATCCTCAGAAATCCCGCTCCTTTTCTCCTTCCCCAAGGGCTTAAACGTGGGGTCAGTGATTTAGACCCAATTCAGGTGCTTTAGTGTCAATCAGCGAGGCACAAAGTTCCCACTCAGCTGCCACCCGGGCGGGCTGTTGGCAGGTTCCTCAGCCAACAGATCTCTTCGGCAAAGGGGAGGCAAAACAGTTTAACTTCTGATGCTAAATGCGCTTCAAGCTGAGCCTGGAGCAGGCAGGCTGCAGGGGAGGGGGACCGAAAGGCTGTTCCTCCCCAGGCCTGGCTGCTTTCTGGTCTGGGTTTTGCCTGTCCACCTTGTGTCTCTCTACCCTAGAGGCTCAGAGTTTGGAGTAGTAGAGAGATGAAAGCCACTCGTAGGTTTTCTTTTAACACCTTGAAGCATGCAATTCAGAAAATTTGAAGCATGACCTGTGTGTAGGCAAGTGGCCTAGCCAGAACCCCGAGTCATCTCCCCACTTTCTCCTTCTGCAGACAGGGAAAAAGGTCCTGACTCCGTTCAGCAGCATCATGCCTACCCCTCGCAACTGCTCCCTACGCAGCATGCCCCCCCCCCGCAACTGCCCCCCAGTGCCAACAGTACCTGTCAGCACTGCTGGACTACTTGGTTTCTACTTTTAATGGGTATTGTATGCTTGTCCTCGGTATGGCTTGGCATCCAGTCCTTGCTTATGTACAAATTTACACAATATGTAATATAATGTACAATGTGTATCATACAACATGTAATATATATAAGAAACACTACACAACATCAAGCGTACCATATTCCTTGTAAAATTGGACCTGCAAAAATGGGAGGCATATAGTAATTTGTGGGATACCACAAGATGCTATGTCTTTTATGTGTTTTGTGTGTAAAGCTCGTATTACAAGCTATTAGTTAGGTTGTTTGGTGACCTTAAGATCATTCATAGTCAATTAACCCTTGGGACTAAATTATCCTGCACTACTGCTGCCTCAGGTCGATATCTACATAATCTTTCAGCCCTAATACATCAACTGTTTCTGGGGCTGAGGCACGCAAAAATGTTGTGTCTTGTCCCTAGTATTTATAAAAATATATATATATGTGTGTGTGTGCGCACATGGTCAAAATATATAGTGACTATTTCTTTGTAAAGCTGTATTGTGTGTGTGTACTCACTGCATATGTATATGGATAATATTTCTTTGTAAAACTGCAAAATTTCAAGGTTGATAAGGTCTTTTTGTTAGGAATGTGCATGATTTTGACATATATCCAAAGCTGCCCAAGCTAAAAGCCCAGTGAGGAAAGGGAAATCACTGTGGAGCTAAGCTGCAGCTGAGCCCAAGGAAGGCTGCGTTGCTGGTTGCACTTCTGGGCTAGGATGCCCATGCAAGGACCGGGCAAAAAGCTGGAGGCTTCGCTTTCCAGCTTCTTTAGTGACCTAGCCCACATGGAGGAGAAAGCTATGGGAGCTAAGCCAGTGAAGAGAAGAGCTAGCATGTCTTTTGGTACGTTGCTAAAGCAACTGTGATCTGAAGCCAGGGATGCACATTACAATTGCCCTTAAGAACTCAGTTTTCTGTTGTAGCTGTTCAGGGCAGTAGGAAGAAAAAGTCTTTTAGCTGACATCATGGGGTGCTGCTTTAGAGGAGTCTTTTCTTCTCATCTCGGCTGGCGTTTCTTATGTGATTTTGGAAGAAATCATTTAAACTTAGGATTTCCAACAGGAATAACACTAAGTGCATATGAGCCTGCAAATGTGTGTTTATAAGTCACAGACAACCCCCCCATGGATCCCACAGCTGTCAATAGGAAACATGTGTACGTCCACAGAAAATAAGTTTGCATTTTGGGGAGGATATCTGTGTGTGAGAGAAACACAGAAAAATAGAGTAGGGGTAGACACAGACACATCAACTGGTCACAGCTTTAAAAAAATAATTTGGGAAGACAGTAAGGGAGACCTTTCTCAAGGACTAATCTATGCAAATTGACAGAAAAACCTATTAATGTTAATGGAGTATCAAGCTGTAAAAACACATGTGGAGTGGAGTTTATTCTCTGCATTAGTTACACGGTATAATATTTCGATTTCAAACTCTGTAATTATTTGGTCACTAAAGAGCTCTGTTTATTGCTTGGCCATGGCTCAGAGGTTACATTACGATTTTTGATGTTGTAAACTTATCGTTCTCTTCTGATCACTGGTAATAGTGCATATTTCAAAAAATGCATGAATTATTTTATAATCTTTTCTGCCTTCTCCTCTAAATTTAAAACCAGATTTCCAGCTTTTGTGGTTAGTTTGTACTGAAAATGACTCATACTCATCAGACCAGGCCTATTAATTTACTTGAACTGTTGTTTTTGAAAGGAAAGAAAAGAAGTTTCTTTAAAGTGCCATCAAGTGTGTTTCTTTTCCCTGTCCTAGTAAAATAAGACACATTTTTTTTCCTTCTGCTCTGTGTGCAAGATAATCAGAAACCAACTGGTGAGGGGAGAGGGAACCAGAGAGTTGTTCCGACCTTTGACTTTGACTTGTCTGTCTTACAAAGAGAGTTTGTGAGGGGCTTTGTGCAGCACCTTGCCTGCAGGTTCACAAACTTTTTGGGTTATTTTCTGCCATATAGTGATCCTCTAGGGTTCAGCTACACACTGTAAAGTATTCAATGCTTACCTATTTGATGGGCTCAGGAACGAGGGATTTATGATAAAAACACTTGTTGGATTACCACCTTCCAGTCATTTATGGGCTTAAAGAGTAGGATCAGGAAGCCTCATTTATCCTCCAAGCCGTAGTCATATAAATATGTGGACATCTCCTTGCCAAGTGCAAGCCATAGTCTCTGCTCTACAGCGATTTCTATCTGCTTTTAGTTTCTAGCACCATGTAGTGGGGAAGCTGCTGTTTTGACCTTGAGCTTGCTAGAAGAAAATGTACATACTTATTCTGTATTAATTACCTCTCATTTCCCCCCTCCACTCTTTCTGAAGAGGAGAACACCTAGGGCCATACAGCAGCCAGAATTAAAGAACATTTACTTGCATTTAGCCTGGGGTGCTGGGGCTCAGCTCTGGAGAGGCTCAAGGTTTTGCTCTATGAGGGTGGGGAATCTCTATGGAGGCAAGATGACTTAGTGGCTGCATTATAATGGCATCATTAATATTGCAGCATGGTATAACCTTATCTGAGTCCGAAATACTGCTTTAACCATTTAACCATCAGACATTACATTGTAAGTTAGCGACCCCATTGGAGAGCTGAGACCTGACATAATTCAGTCTCCTTTGGTCTTGACTTACTGATCATCAGATCAGACAGGACACATCGGATAGGGCTGGAGTCTATTTTGACACCAGAAGCACAGTCCCCCTGTCATGGCTCTATTCAACAACATTAATCACTGCCAGGGGCCAGTGAATACCACAAAAGTGTCCTCAGGGGCTGAGCCTTGCTCTAGGGCAGTGGCACTTCCCTGGGTTGGAGTTTGGCTCCCGTCTCCCTCCAGCCCTAACAACATTGCTGCTGAGCCTTCTCTGGCGCTGAAGTGCCACCCGCCAATCTCTTAGGCAGTTGCTAATCCCAGGGAAATGCCCTGCACCTCCACCCCGGCTGTTCAATCCCAGTCTCTGCAGGTTTATTTCCTAAATCACAGCTAAGCAGTGTGGCTGGATAAAGCAGCAGTTACTCACCCAGCTGTTAGCTGAGCAGAGCCAGGGGGAAGCCAATAATGTGTTAGTGAGATCTGGACTTCTGGGCTTTGCTGCTCATTTCTCGGGGAAGCAGGTTTTATTTCTGCATCTGGAACATGGCTTCCCGCAACCTTTTCTTCCTTTGCAGGTATTGCTGCTGGCGAAAGTGCAGTCAGCAAATGCATCCTCCTGGTCCTGGCAGCACCTCTGTTCTGCTTTCGAGTAGGTACCACCTTGTAATATACTGCAAAGGGTGCATGTGATGTCCCTGATTTAAAACCTTCCCAAGCTTCCAGCAGAGGCACAACAAAACATCTCACTGACTTTAGTGAAAGTGTGGGACTGGTTCCCAAGGAACTCAGGCATCCTGCGTTGCCTTGTGGCTTCTGGGAGAGATTTGGACCAATGACTGAAATTAGAAAGCTGCCTGGGGTGAGTTGGTTTCACTCCTACCCTGTCCCAATTATAGATTTTCATCTAAAATCTCATTTTCATCATCATTATATATTATCTAATAATCTATTTGACAAGCTGGGGTTCTGACTTCAAGCTCTTCTGCCAAAGAGCCATGGATGGAAATAACCGAACTAGCTTATGTACCTCCAGCACAGTGTAGCGTGCAAACAGAGCCCAAACACCCCAAATCTGTTGTTCTGTCTTTGATTTTGATTGACTTCGAAGAAACGTTAAGAATAATAATGAGAAGCTGATGACATCGCGGCCTGAGGAATGCACCACTGCTAGAGAACAGATGGTGCAAAGACATTTTTTGGAAACTTTTTTAAAAGTTAACTTGGCACCTGGGCCTTTCTTAGGATAAATGCTCAAACTTGGAGCAACTGCAGCACTTGGTGGTTGGGATCCATTGAACACCATTGATTTTGCAGCAGAAAAATGCAGCTCTAGCAAGATACAGATTGTTTTCTTGGTGATCAGTAATACTTCTTCTTTCATGCTTGAGAGTGCTCATCTCTTTTCCTGTATTATAATTGGAAGGAAATTAACAGAATTTAGTTTCACAGCTCTCAAAATGTTGTGGTTTCAGGGATAACTGACTGGACTTTAAAGTAAATAAATAATTGCGAAGAGAAGGGATCATTAGTCTATCCTTCAGTTCTGTATTTTATCAAGTTCAGTGGTTTCTGCTTGAATTTTTTACTTAGCAGTCCCATAGGCATTTTCAAGTGGAAGTTAAATCAATCTGTAGTAAATTTAATCCTATCGATAGTACAGTGGCTTTTTTCGATCTTAACTCACCGGCTTCTTATAAATAGTCACAGCCTCTTGGATGACTTCAGGTTCAACAACTGATGTCATTACTGTTATATTGAACCCAACAAGTTACGCTAGACAAAAGAATCTTGTGAAAAAAACCATCTGACCTTGGTCTGAAGGCTTTCAGTGATAGAGTCCACCTTATCCTTTGATCAATGATTCTGTGTTAAAAAAATCTATGCTTTATTGCTTATTCAAATTTGTCTGGCATTTACTTCCAAGCAATGAATCTCGCTTGGCATTTCTCAGCTAGATTAAAGAACCGTTCCGTACCTGGTATTTTCTTTTTCCAGCTGTACTTGGACGTCCTAGTGAACTCACCTCTTAATCTTCTTTGTGATAGACTAATCAGATTGAGCTGCACAAGTCTCTCACTGGAAGGCATGGTTGGTGTTTGGGTGTGGTGTTTTTTTTTTTTTTTTTTTACAGCCCTCAAATCATATGGATTTCCATATGGCTTGACATCAGTGGAGATTTATGCTAGCTTGGAATTTGGCTGTATATTTCAATTACTGTGAACATTTTGTGGCCTGGGGTGGAACGCGCCTAAGAGCATGACAAATTATTTGTAACATGCATATCTGTTGAACTTGGTTTAGCAATCAAATGGAGTAAAATTCAGCTGCATGCAGATGATCAGCAGAAAGCCCATATCCCGTTAAACTGTTTTCATGGGTTTATGTTCATCTTAAGTGCAATTGACGCCATGGGAGCAAAGATAAACATCAGCCATTGAGACAGATGCTTAACTTATGCACCTCATTTTTCATGGCCTCAGTGGAGCTGCGCTGATTTACACCAGCTGAAGACCTTGGCCCACAGTAAGCAGCACAAAGTGATAAAAGAGTCCAATCCTCAGCTGGCTGCTTATATGAGAGCTTGAATGCAACCTCGGTGCTTGGTAATGTCTCATTAGAGCCTGAGTCAACATGGCAAGGGGGCATAGTTACAACAGAGCAAAGCTGCAGCAACTTCACAGAATCCTAATTGCTGTAGGGGGAATCCGCTCCATCATTTTGGTTATTAGCTCCAGGCAGTAGTTTTCCTCTTAAAATTGATACAGAGACAGAGGTAAATGAAATCCAAGTGTTCAGCCAATGGAAGTTGTTTGGATCCCATCCAAATGCTTTCCCTTGGTTGTGGAAGCCACCCAGCAAGGTTCTGAGTAGCCATGGGACTTGGTGGCATGTGTTAGTGCCCTTTGCAGTCTTGGTTTTCCACATATGTACATTTTCACACGAACATTTGGGTACATACATGTGCATGTAGGCTTGTATAAATAGACGCACACACAAATCATAGCCATTTATGTTCATATATGTGTTGTCAATATGTACATCTAAATACAGGATTGCAAACATTTATATTTTATGCACAGGGCTATAGATAAGACCGATGCTATGGCTAGGAATGTGTGTGTGTTTGTGTTAAGCTGATGTCTGGTTGTGTACACCAGTATGATCAAGAGAATGTGAATAGAAGCGTGTGTGTTTATGTATGTGTGTGTGAAACTGGTGTGGGGAAGGGCCACTGGGAAATAAATGATATGAAACGTCTGTACATTCCAGGGAAATGTTCAGATCCCTGAGGTTAAGGGATATGCTCTAGTCATAAAAATAAACACACTGGTGTAGCATGCCATTGATATGTGGATAAACTCACTAAGGACGGGTAAAGTTTCAGTTTTCACCTCCTTCTGATGGTGAGCTAGCTGCTTCCCTCGCTGCCTCTTTTGACAGTTCAAAGTAAAATGACATTTTAAATAAGAGGTTAAAGAGCAGAGGAAAACAGAGGTTTTCTGCTTGAACTAGGGGAAATTTGATAAACCAGTCTTCCAGAGATGCCAGCGATTTCAAAAGGCTCCATTTCCTTTTGATAAGGTTTTGAGAGAGTAATTCAGACTCAGATCTGTTAGCCAGAGCTCTTAGCTGCTAAAATGTCAGATCAGAGGCCGAGCTATTTCCCCAAGACTAATGGTTAGTTATTGCAATGTATAGCCTATTGTGCTAAGCCCTTTACAAAATCTTTGCATCACCACTTCTACCCTGCCTTTGAAATCTCACTTAGATTTGCAATGGTCAGGGGGTGTTAATTAGGCAAGACCTGAGGAAAGGCTCATGAGCTTTAAAGCTTGACCTACTTTTTCCAACTATGTGTATTCTAATAAAAGATGCTACCTCCTCGTGTAAACATTGCCTTGTTCATACCCCCAGACCATGATGACTGCACCAACAGTCCTTCCCATGTTCGCAGCGTGAGCTGAACTCAAGTTTCCAAATCAGCAGCGGACAAACTCTGGTCACTGTTCAATTGCACCATGGCTTAAAAACTATCTTTCCAAATAATTTAGAAACTTGGCAGCACCTGGGAAATGATTAGCCCTATCTAAGTCACAAAGTCAAGTTTTACAGCTGAATCAAAAATTATCTGGACTCTTTTCCTTGACCCTGAGAAGCTTCAGCAAGGGCTTTGTGGCCATCTAGCTATTTTGCTTTGAAACCTGGGGATAGACGTTCTCTTTTAGTGATAACTCTGCAACTCCATGAGGCTTGGGGAACTCTTCTGCGTTGCTGGAAGGAATTACTGGTTATATATGAATATTCCACAGGGCGATGTGTGGATGTTGTTGCCATCAGATGTCCAACACGTAACTTTTTGGACATAACTCTGGGCACACAGGAGCAGCAGGACTGTACACCTCCCAGTAAAGTCAACCTTGTTGACAATCACAGTGAAAGAACAAATGCATTGGAAGCCTCTTTCATCTATCTTCTTTTGGTCTTTAGAAAACAGAGGAGAGCAGTGGGAATTTGAACAGAATATGGTTTGCTGTAGGTTTGGGGAAGGAGGAAAGCTGAGTTTTCTCATGCTGTGACACTGACTAACTTGAGGTCAGTGTTTTGTCAGTGTAAAAAGGAATGGCATGTTACATTACCAAATGCTTTTATGCACTTTCCACAGGATCAGTGGGTGATAATGGGATTGTCAGAACACCAGTGAGCTGCTCTGAGTGACAGAGCCGTTATGGCATGGCTGTGAGAGACAAACTTTTGATCAGGATGGTCTAGCCCACTCCATCTGGAGACAGTGGAAGACCAGATACACCAATCCTTCCTCTGTCAGGTGCATGGAAATGTGACCAAACATTTGAGCAAACTTCAGGTGAGCAGACTTCAGGCATCCCTATCATCTGATGGGACTGGAAGAGGTCCCCAGCAGATCATTCTGCACTACCTGAGGTGCATGCCAGTTCTCAGCTCCTGCCCAGGTGCATGTGTGACCCACAAGGAGACACCTCTCTGTTTCGGCCGTGTGCTGAAAGAAGGAGTGCAGGACCTCTGGGAGAGGCAGCAGTGGGGAGAGGTTGCTGAAATGCTCCTTGGAGTGATGGGTCCAGCCTTGGCCATACCTGAGGACTTTCTTTGGAAGACAGCATCATGGCCCATCGTGTTGTTCTGGTGGAGCATACCTGGGCTGAGGGGAAGAATTCAGACAACTTTGCTGTCAGGTAAAAAGTCGGGTTTGGAGGATGGAAAACACATGGCCCGTTGGCTGCTCTCTCCCAGGTTTCCTGCACAAGCCAGTGGCTTCACAGCTCTCTGACCCAGTTTCTCCTGGCACACAAACAACTTTACTAAGCTGTTGGGTGCTCCAGTGGTGGCTGAAAAACTTGAATGTGTGTGAAAGCGGGGAGGGTACAATCAGGACATCCAAAATGCTGTCAAGAAAGAGTCAATCAAACACATAGGTACAAACCCAGCACCCTGAAAACACTGAATCTATCCTTGGCTAGTGTGACTTGCCAAAAACATTAATAGGACTACGCTGATTCACATCAGCTGAAAATTTGGCCCACGTACTCAGTTGTACGAACTGTATGGAGGAAGAGATATGCAGGCTATATAAACATGCATCCTATAGACGTGCATGTGTGCAAATAATGTATATAGAAAGATAGAAGATAGAAACAGGTGTCTGGCTAGGAAAAGACATACAGCATCTTTCTGTAACAGACTGGAGTGTGACACACACACTTAAGTTCCCAGTTACAGGTGCGATGTACAGCAAAAGCCTGATTTTCATTCAGGTTTTCACAACCACTGCTATCTTAACTCCAAGCCTTGTTAAATCAACCTTGGCTGAACTGTGGTACAATGTTACAGTGCAGATCCCCCTGTTCCCCAATGGGAAACTAACTTGGACTCAGGAGCCATCATTTAACCTTGGAGTCTCTGAATCAACAAGGCAGTTTCTGCAGAGACACCTGGCAGCACACGCATTTTATGCTTTAACATGGCTGGTAAATCCTGGGTGGTTAAGTAAACTTAACCTTCATTTATGAAACTTGCAAACCAAAGGGTAAAATGTGCCTTGTGCAAGTAATTACGTAAAGGTCTTAGAGAGTGGAGTTATCACTTAAAGACGCCGGGCATTGCTAATGAGTTGACTGAGAATTGATCTCTCTGTAATTTAGTTATTTATATGCAGTTCCTGTTTTCCATGCTCAGCTATAGGTCAAGCCCACTTTGAACTGCTCAGAGACCCCCAAGTTTGTCAAGCAAAGTCCCAAAGCCGTGGCACAATGATATTTTAGAAAAGTAAATATTGTCCTGAGGGGCTTTAAAAAGGAGGCAAAGCTGTTTGCTTTCTAGCTGGTTCTTTAAACCGGACAACTGCTTCCTGTTACTAAGGGGTCTCTCAGCAACGTGACTTTGCTTCTGTTAAATAGAAAAGGGCTTCAGGAAAAATGTCATAACCACCTTCCAGGTATTCTCATATCCCAGCTAGCTGGGTAGGAACAGCCTTGGGTTTCTGAATAGAAATATATTTGCATTAATCTGCAAAAGATGTAGTATGGGGTATAATGGGTTCTGGGTTGGAGGAAGCAGTGAAAAAACTCAGGCTGCTAAACCTTACCCTCAGGGATAATTTTATGACAAATGGCTGTGAGCAATGTTCAAAAACCTGTTTGCTGCCCCAAATATTCATGTCTGGGCATATATTGACACATCACTAGGTGCATGTGTTACGTTTGTAGGCTCAGGTGTGGACTTACTGGTGCTGCTGCCGAGAGGTTCATGCGGATGGGCTTTCATTTTTACGAGAACATCTTATGGGGAGGAACAGGCAATGCTCTGCTGTGTAAAGGTAGATTTCGGATGTCTGAGCTGGCATCTGTACACCAGGAACATCACACTCACGCTGGAACTGGGCACCTGTGAGTGCACACACGCTCTGCTCCTTTCTGCAGACTTCAGCCGCAGGTTCATAGAGTCTGGGCATGCGAATTTGAACTGGGCCTAACTGGCCAGCAGACCAGCTGAGCTGATGTTTTTGAGCCCAATATAGCTAAGAACTGTAGGATGCTGCTCACGCCTAAATGTGGCTGTTTGGGAACCGAGCTACAGACTGGCCATGACCAAAGTAAAGCCAGCAGTGCAGATGGGGAGCCTGGAAATTACAGGGCTGAGCTTGTTTCAGTCAGTTCTTCACCTGACAACACAGACATCTGGCAGAGGCCTTTCTTCCTCCTCGAACCACTGTTACTGAAAATACTGGCAGTCATGGGTGAGGAGATGTTTGCGAATAGCTGAGGCTGTGTGAAGGACTCTGGCTACAACGGTGCAAAACTTGCCTTGTAAACACTGATGACTTGCAAGAGCAGGACATTCCCGGGAGCCAACTGCTGCTGAGTATGGGGCTGAAATTACCCTCCTCTAACTCACTTCCATAGCTGCTGTGTTGGTTTATGACTCACTAGTGCAGATGAATACTTTCAAAACAGTCTTACTTGACTCACAGCTTCATCTCACTTGAGGTTTTTTTTATGTTTTGTTTGTTTTTTGGTTTGTTTTTTTTTGTTTTTTTTTTTTTGAGAATGACATCTTTGGCTTGTAGTCAAGTACCTTAGATAGAGCATCGTCCTTTCTCATGCTTCCTTAGTTGTGGTTCAGAGACCAAAGGTGCCTGAGACAGCCATCTCCCAACCTGGCAAATCATGAGGTTTACTTAGCTTTAACAAACACAGCCTCTGTAGAAGCACTTAAATCGGGCTCTGCCATGCTCCTGTCCCTGCCGTTGCAATCCTGCATCTGCTGAACACCCCTGGGACAGCAGAGGAAGGGTGCTGTGAAGGTGGCACACAGCTTTCTACACGGGCAGGGTTCAACTCATGGCACCAGCAGGAGCCTTGCACTGAGACTTCTTGTGGCTGATGGACATTGTCATGGAGCATCTCTGTTAGACAGCTGTCACCTCTAAAAGCTGTTTTTTGTCCCAAGAGCACTTCAGGGACTCAGGATGGACTAATCCCAGTCTGTATTACCCTGCGTCCTCCCTAGATAGATTCGAGGGACAAATGTGCGTCACGTCAGCTTGATCCTGCTGGTGAAAAGACAGGGAGACTCCTGAAGGTTAGAGGAAATCTGCAGAAGAGGCTAGCTACAATATCTCTTTTCCCACCAGTTCTTGGTAGCCGAGGCCTCACCTAAAGGTCCGTTTCAAATCAGCTGAAGAGGGAGATTCTCCAACATGTGGCACAACTCTTCGAGGAGAACCCTACCACCATTTGAACCTTAATAACCCACCCTCCCTTCCCCTGTGCCTTTAGCAGGCTCCGAACATCTCCCCTAAATCTCCGCTCAGTGACCCAAGCCCTTTTCTCCGTCCCCAGCAGCATCCCTCGTTGCTCCTGCAGGAGCTTTGCGGAGCGGCCGGCCTGCAGGGAGGAAGGCAGCCTTCGCCATCTAGTGAGCAACGCACACCATCACCGGCAGCTCCAGCTGAAGGAAGGGCTGATCCATGGCTCTGATGATGAAAAACCTCTTTTTCTAACCTCTGGAAGAACGTACTAACATACCAAGCTGAAACCTGTATTGTATTCTCCCACCCACCATCATTAACATCTTGCTGACAAGATTTTGTAGACAGCAAATTACTCTTACCTAGAGTTTAAGCATTTCACCTCCTGGGAGGTGCTGCTAAAGCATGTGTTTTATCTCCTGCTCTGCTGGGGATTGCAGTCAGAGCAATGGTAGCACCAAGGGAATGGGGAAACAGATTGGTGTGACATGGTCATTTAGCTGTATATGTAGTACAAAATCCACAGGTGGTCTGTGGCTGTATTAAGAGTAGGAACATAATTCTTTGTGATACACAATGCATGCACTCAGAAGAGATATTTTTTCTTTTTTTTTTTTTTTTCCCCTTCTTTTTTTCTGGGATGCCCATAAATATACAGGATCCAAATTCCCTCTATCTCAATTTAAGAAATGTCTGATAAATGAACACTTCTTCAGAGGGTTTCTAAAGGTTACCTGACATCTGCTGAGAGACGCTAATGAGCAGGAAACAGGGCAGGAGCTATTGATAGATCCATTCTGGCCTTCCTGTCTGGTTTTCTACTGCCTGTCCCCTATTTTTAGCCTGGTTTCCAAAGGAAACAGGGGGTTGTGTGATTGCTCTACCCACATTGGTCTATCAGTCGCTGCCTAATCACTCAAACAGGCAGGTTTCAGCCAGGTTTGTGTGTAGAATAGACTACTATTAGACCTCTTAGAGTTTTGTGGAAAGAAATAGCTAGGGGAGAGGGAAGGACCCCAGTTCACTCCCCTGGCTGAAGGGAAGGTTGTTAAATGAGCCCAGTGAAGCCATATACAAATGGGATTCAGATAATGAGGTTTCATAAATTCAGCTGTAAAGTTACTTGTTATTATAATGGCTAATTAGTATGTTAAATATGTAAAGCACTTTATATAACGTTATATTATTCACTGTGTTGCAACCGCATCTTAACAACCCCTGATTAGGAAAGAGATTCAGTGTGTCCGGTGCTGTACAAGCACGTAACCCACAGACAATCCCAGCCCCTCCAGCCTGGTGTTTCTTCAGGCATCATGCCACAGCCACTGCACTGGTTTATGATGCTGTCAAATTCAGTAGCTCGATGCTATCTCAGAAGGCCTATTTTAGAAAAAATAGGGAAGGATTTTATTAAGTTTTTATTAAATCTGAGGGACGCCATGAATTGAAGCCTTGGCAGGGCTAGAGAAAAGCTCATTTCAGCTGAGGATGATGATACAATACTGATCCAAACATCTGTCACTCAGTGTCGCTGAGACCCTTCAGAAAGAGCTGTTGCAAAGTAGAAGTCATGTGTTGGGCTTAGCCCTCCAACTGCTGTAAAACTGCTTTTAAGTGAGTCACTGTGACCCTTTCCTGCATTTATCCTGTGCATTTCAGGGATCGGGGAGAGGTCAAGGGCTATCTTGAAGGTTAGGAGATGTGCTCACAGCCAAGGGCCATTCCTGAACAGTGTCAATATTTGGTCTCACACAGTATATATGAACAGGAGATAAGAGGGTGCTGAGACACATCCACTGGGATGGTGAGGCCAGGCATCTGATGAGGAGGATGAAGGTGGGGACAGTGGGGCAGAGGATTGCCCATAGCCCCATGTCACAATGGTGGCACTGCTTTGCAGCTCGCTGGTGCATCTCTTTGCTAGGTCACATGTAGGTAGAGGACCCTTGTTGCTCCTTAAAGGAAGGACGAAGCAGCTTGGCCAAGGTCAAAGAAAAAATCCTCATTAAAACACAGAGTCCCTGAACTTCAAACCCAAGTGCAACCCAGTTCCTCCCAGTGTTATAAATGGGGAGCCTATGTATCCAGCTGCAAAGTATAGTGCTCTCTGAGGTGCAGCGTGGCAGCTGGTTGCCCATGTACCCTGCAAAGTGGAGGTGTGTGATGGTTTGGGACCTGATAGATCCTATGTTCAGTGGACACTATGGGAGAAGGGCTCAGTCCCAATAGTTTGAGCAATCTCAGGACTGTTGCACTGTGCACTGAAGGAGAGCTCAGAGGGCATGGAGGATGGGATGTAATCTTGAGTGTTAATATGAGGTTAAAATCCTGATTATATTTAACTTAAGGGAAGAAATCTCTCTTGGCTCTTCCTTTATCCCCAGCAGACTAACCCTGATGCCTATTAAATACGTATTATGTAATTACATTATATATCGCCTACTTAAATCCCTTCTGTCGTCTGATTTACATGATCCAGCCATTCATTCTTCCCTCTTCCACCTGTTTCTTTGCGCTCCAGAGCACCAGTAAATAGCCTGTGAGCTTCACCGGAGGAATGACTGCCGCCTGTAGCAAAACAGCCTCACGTCTGCAAGTGGCAAGTGGTTTTAAGGTGCTCAGTGACTTGCAGTGAAACCTGGGCTTGGGGAGCCCAGCTCCTCCTGAAGCCAAAGTTCAATGTACTGGAAAAGTTTGCTAAGGTGTGTTGACAAAGGAATCCTGTCCCTGCACCTTGGCTGTGACTCAGGAGGTACTGAAGTCCGATGGGCAATGGCTTTGTCTCTTGCACAAAGCAAGTGGGCTGGAAAGCTCCTTTTACAATTCAAACGGATGTTTCCCCAGGCTCGTAAAATACACAGTTTAAGTAGTAGCTATATTTCTAAGGCCGGTCCCACACCTGCAACAACCTTGTAAATGGTGCTGGGATATATGGTTTTAAGACTTCTTGTAAAAAGTAAGATCAACACAAGATTTACACAGTTTTATGGAATTGTTTTATAAGCTATTTTGACAATGAATCCTGCTATCAAAATCACCTGTGGTGTTAATCATGGAGGAAGCATTTAGCAGGAGCCAACAAAGAGTAATTTAAACCCCTTCCCTAGCTAGCTGTGGGACTGAGCTGTGTATCTCTCAAAACCTCGAGCATCATTCATGCAGCAGTGCATAGAGGCGCTGGGGTGGCAGGCCAGGTCTTCAAACCCTGGGGGGTGGACATGTTTTGGGATGTTTCAGCGTGCTCAGAAGGGCATGGGGACTGGGCGAGGAATACAGGAGGCAAAGCCAGAGCTCAGCCTCAGCCTCCCGTCCTCCCCTGCCCAGGGATGGGGGACTTCAGGATAGGGATCCATGCAGGCAAGGGAACAGGAGGGGATACTTCATAGCAAGACCGAGCCACACATTATTGAGGTAGGTGGGGATCAGTGTCAGTGCATTTGCTTGTATCAGGAGTGTTTCCCTTACACATGTACACTGGCATGCCAACTCCTGCGTATTACAGAATCATAGAATCGTTATGGTTGGAAGAGACCTCAAAGATCATCAAGTCCAACTACCTACCCAACGCCACCATGCCCCCTAAACCCACTAAAGCATGACTCGAAGCACCACATCTAAATGTTTTTTGAACACCTCCAGGGATGGTGAGTCCACTACCTCCCTGGGGAGCCTGTTCTAACACTTAATGACTCTTACAGTGAAGAAATTCTTCCTAATATCCAACCTGAACCTTCCCTGGTGCAACTTGAGGCTGTTTCCTATTTTCATATTTGTATCCTACTTGCTGCAGGAGGTGGTGGCCACAGCAGGGGTCCACGAGGTTGTTGTTTTCCTGAAGCCAAAACAGTGAAGCCACAGGGAGCAGGTCTGTGTCACCAGGGGCCGCAGAGCTGAGGAGGTGCACAAGGGTCTCCTGGTGCCCAGCCCCCTCCTCCAGCCTCAGATGGTAATGTTGACTCTCTTAAAATTATGCCTCAATTTGATGTTCAAGAGTGTCCTGGCATCAATGGAAGCTTTTCCATGTGGCATATTGTCTGAAAGTCTCTGGGAGGGGTGAAGGTATTTCAGATACTCAAATATCCTCACCTTACTGCTGGGATTTGGTGTGCTGCGTCTCACTGTCACAGGTCTGAGCAGAGGAAGGTTGTTTACTAGAGTCCTGCCATATATCTTGAAACGAAAAAAAAACAAAGAGAAATGTCGGGGAATGGGGATGAATGAGACATATCTCAAGTTGTTTCAGTGCCTGGGAGTGGGCAAAGTGTCCCAGTCCCAGCACAGAGGTATGACAGACCCGCTGTGTTTCACCCTTTCTGGGTGCTTGCTGGGGGCTGTGCGGATGAAGGATGCCAAGGGGTTACTAGTTGAGAGGAGAGCAGTGGTACAGGCAGCAGCAAGCAGTGGAGATGGCCCCTTCCCAGTGAGGTGGGAAGCTTTGCCTGTCCCATGCACAGCAGCATCTCAGCCCTATGCTGGCAAGTGTCCCCGAGAGCCCCAGGCACAGGATGCAGCCCTGACTGGACACCAGCACTCTTCTATGGAAAAAATGAGGTTTTCATTGCACAACTGTCGCAAGCCACAGAATAACCAGAGCCTCACCACTCACTGCTGATGAGTTAGGGCATCCTTCCAGCTGGTCTGGGCAGTCCCTTGGTTTCCTTCTTTTGAGAGACTCTTCTCTCAGTTCTCTTGAAAACTCTGGTGCTGAGCCTGTCTTTCCCCACATTAAACCGAGAGCTGAGCCTGCCAGCGTGCTCTCACTGCTCACCTTCCATGTCAGCTCTTAAAGAGAAGTCAGGACCAAACTGGCACTTGCTCCGTGCTCCCAGGATGTTCCCAGTTTTCTCTGTAACTTTATATATGAGTGTAAAACCAGCTGTGCTGGGTCACACCCAGGTCTGCCTAGCACCATATACGGGGCTCCTGCAGTAGCCATGGGCAAATGCCTCAGAAAAAGCAACAGCAAGACAAGGACATCGTATTTCCCCGAAGTGCTTTCCCAGAATGACTGTCTGCAGTACAGGAGATTTCCAGACACTGCTGTGGTTTGTCTGTTAGTTGCCCTCAGTGGAGCTCTGTTTTCCTGATGCTTGACCAATCTTTCCTTTGACCCTGGTGGACTTTCTACATCCCCAGCATCTTTCAGCAAGGACTTCCTTGGATCCTCTGCTGCTCCAGAAGAACCACTACCTCTTCTTCCTGCTGGAACAGGGCTCCCAAAAGCTTCATGTGGTGGCTCTGAGTCCTGTGCTGGAAGAGGGTGAGCAGCTGCTCCCTTTCTGGTTTCTCCTAGTGACTGGATTTTGTAGCTCTCTGCCATCCCCTGCCCAGCTGTCTCTTTCTTACTTAGAAGTCCCAGCTAAATGCACAGGGACATAATATGTCTATATTTCCCATTCCTTCGTGCTCTGGAGGCATCCAGAGAGAATGGCTGGAGGCTGAATTAGGTGCCTGGTATTTTGGCATCCTCTGCTGTTTGGCCCTATGTAGCTAGTCATTATACTCGGACAGTTCTTGGCCCTCTGCGCACAAGGGATGTTTCATGCACAAAATAACTCCTTTGCAGTATGTGATATGGCCACGAGATGTCTCTTCGAGCCGTACATGACTCCAGCCTGGTCAAGAGGGGCCCACGCTGGACCACAAGCCGTGCAGAAGCTTCTGGAGCCAGGAGTTGGCACCATCCCTGGTAAACAACCCCCCTGCTGCAGTCAACAGGATTGGAGAGCAAAACCGTCTGTGTAGGCAGAGGTGATACCTTTTATCAGACCTGCAGGTATAGGTGGGAGAGAAAAACACAACCCACAAACCCAAACAGCTAAGCTTTCAAACACACAAGGTCTTTTTCACTCCAAAAATAAGAACTGCCACCTTCCTAAATCCGAGTTCAGAACAATTGCTCTGGGTCTAATTGGATTTTGTTAGTTATTCAGATTCATGGGGAGAAAAGTCTGATTGATATCCGTGAAGAAAAGGCAATGGCATCAGCAAGGAGAGAAGTGATAAGATTGTTGGCCAAAGAGAGAGAGAAAGAGAGGAGAAAAGAGAGATGGATGGTTACTGGGTGTGAGATAATGAAGGCTTTAGGTTTTAGGGAAATACATGTGCCATAAAAACTAGTGAGTCTATGAGTTCTAATATGCAGCAGATCTGGGAATTTAAACTTATCTTTTAACGGTGTCTTGTAGGTTTCCCATGAGGCTCTGGACCAGAAAGCCAGAAATGGCGTGATTGTTTTGCAAAAAATGTTCTCCAATTGGCAACCAAGTGCATCAGATGGATAGTAATACCTTGTAATATTCAAATAATAATTTCCACTAGATTATCTCTAGCATCATAAATTGGCAACAACTTCCCAGCATAAAATTGACCCTGGTCAAAAACTTACCTATTGCTCTCGGCACTATCAAATGACCATTTTCCAGCTGAGAAAGTGCTGACAGCCGTGCCAGGAAAAAATACTCATCAGCCAGTCTTTAGCTGGTTACCATCCCAACTTGGGACCAGAACCATTTCTGCAAATAAGTGGCAAAATGTTTGTTTGATCTGATAGCTGGAGCTCTTTGTCGGGAGCTCACAATGTGTGAAAAAAAAAAAAGAAGAAAAGCTCTGGCTGTAATGCAGCTGGAATGAATGCTTTCCTTGCCTGCCGATCAGAGCAGATTATAGTTCACCTGCTGTGAACTAATCTCTTGGGGAGAGGGTCAGTTGTTTGGATAGTGTTGCTAATGGAAGGCAAAACCTTTCTCTGCATTCCCTCCTTCAGTGCTGGGTCTGTTTAGAAGATGAATCAGTCCTGGGTTATTCATCAACTTACTTACTTAGGAGCTATCCACCCAAGTTCACAAGTACCTCTAAAGCGCTTTACAATTACAGGAAATTATACTTAGGAGCTAATGTTAAAACACAGCTATCTGCTCACTTCTCCAGCACGAGAGGCAGAGTGTCAGATTCGTAGCCTGCATTATTTCATTGTGTTGGAGCAAATACGTGGGAGGAATTTATTCCCTGCTGCAAGGCTTCTCTTTGTGGACCTGAGCCCTGCTAGCACTGGGGGGACATTTTCCCGGGTGAGGATGGAGAAGAGGTGAGGCAGTGCCTTGGGGAGCCCTTCTGATGATTGCACCAGGTCCTTTGGCTTGCTGCAGAAGACCAAGTCAGAGCAGTGCTGTGGGCAGGGGGCTCACCAGAGTGCAGTGGACATGTCTCATTACCAGGGCTCAGCCCCGCGTCAGGAGAAAGGATGGTGACAGTTCCCTCTCTGGGTCCGCTGTGCTTTCACTCCCTCCAGGTCCCTCAACTTCAGCCCTGGGCTCTTCATCCCAGAGGATTTCATGGGCAAGTACCTTTTGCTTGTTTTATCCAGAGCCTTGCTCATGTAGGACTGATGAATATGCAGGATTCAACCCAAAAAGTCCCTGTGTCAGGGCAGGAGGTTCTCTCTATGCCCCATCACTCCCTCTGACCCATCTCAAGGTCATGCTGTGGATGCTTCTTGAGGGCCAGATCCTCAGCTCCACCTCTCCTTCTATTTAGGGTAGAATCAGCAGCAGGATATGCTGCATGGGTTTGTTGTTATTTAGGAATTGTTCTCAGTGGATCTCCCATTTGCATGTGGGGAAGTATTGTTTGGTTGGTTTCTTATTTTTGTGTCATTTGCAATGGAGGTTTTGGAACAAAGTCAATAAATGCACACATGAATATCAATGACTCACATGTTCGTCTTGGAGACAGACTCTCTGTTTAGTGATTTTTAACCACACTTTAACCTACATAGTCCTAAGCGAATAGTAATTTAAAGTCTTCTGTATGGTCTTTGTAACTGCTTAGTAGATGTTTGTACTACCAAAGTTTAGTGAGAGATATTTGGAAAAGCAGTATTTGTTCAACAGTGACTTGCAGGATGTAGTTAAAATGACAAATATGTTGAAAAGCAACATATTTAACAGAGTTCCTTTTAGCCCTTTATTGTTTTACTGCTGGACTCTGCAACACCAGTGTTACTAGCCAAGGGCGCTCAGGATGGTGATTTGCCTGTATCAAGCCAACCCACCTTCAACTGCCCAGCTTTGAATGTTCAAGATGCCAATCTACAGTAGGGTCCACCCTCACAGGCAAGAGCAGGCTCAAAAATCACGTTTCCAGATGCTTCTGCCATGTTCCTATGCACTCTGACCTACAGAGATACACAGAGATACTTAGCTGTGGACCTACTTGTGTTAGACAAGATACCAGTTCGAGAACAACGCAGCTTTTCCTCTTCCCCAGCAAAACCAGCCCATCAGTGGGATCTTGATCAAGATATTATTGCCTTTTCTTTCCAACTGACCAAAAAGGTATTTTCCATTCAAACCCCTTTCATAGGAAAATTTATAACCACCAGTAATGACAAATCTTCTAGGGATGCAAAAAAGATGCATATTTTGCTCTTGTGCAGCCTTTGAGTGAGACCTGTATTTTATTGCCTTCTGTTTCATCCAGCTTCCTCCTTGAGACACCCAACTGCAGTTGAACATAGGTATTTCGCTATCTGAATACATTGGTCTTATGATTAAAAGGAGTTTTTTCAGTGCTTGCAAGGTGATAATCAATTTTGTCTCCTGTAATTTCTCTGTCCTTAACTTTACAACATTTCCATAATTTGCCTTTGACTCAGTAACTTAAATTTTTCTGTAAATCTATTCTCCTGGGAGCATAAGAAAACATCTTGTTGAAATCATTCTTATGTGGAGAGACACTTGCAATATTTTTTATTAATATTATTCGTTACTTTTATGACAGTGCAAGCCACGGCTGGGGTACTGAGCAACGACACACAGATCTGAAGAGAAAGAAAAAAAAAAGAGATAGAGAGTGGAAGAGTCATTGTCAGCTTTCTGCATAGGAAACAGGGAAACTAAGGCACCAATGCCCTAGGTCCTGCAGTGTCTGTGATACAGCTGGAAATCTGGAATTAAACCTGTATCATCTTTAGCAGGCCAGTGCTTTAAATGTCAGCATGCTCTTTTTCCCTCCAAATGTGACTAAATTTTTAATTTTCACTTCTGTGAAATCCCTTTTTTTACCCTTCAGAACACTTGCTTTATCTTCAGGTTGTCACAGGGACATGAGGATGCTACAATACCAGAACAAATAGCAAGCGTTTGTGCTCTCTCTCTCTGTCTACACTGGGTTTTAGGGAAAAGATAATAGTAATTCCAACAGGGCAATGTTATTTTTGTGGTTCAGGTACCACTGTCCCCAGAGTCACGCACGAAAGCGTCCAAATCTGTTTGCTGCGGTGGGTGCTCTGTTAGCACTTTTATGTTAATAAAGAGCTAATCATGATGAGATCCCCGTCCTGTGGAAGCAGGGTAAGACTGATCCTGACAGCCCTGAACCCAACAGAGGTCTTTGCATTGGCCCCAGTGGGGCTTGGTGTCAAACTGTTGGAGCACAACGTTAACATTAAGGGCTGCTGAACTAGTAAGAAATAATCGTTGCTGGGATATGACCATATAAACCCTTAACCACCACTAAAAGCCGTCCTTCTCAGCAACAGCAGACACTCTTTAATGTCTTTAACAGGCTCTAGATGGCACTATGGCAATAGAAGTTCTGTAAGGAGACCTTTGAAGGGAAGGAGCCAGGAGGCTGCCGGCTCCTGCCCTCTGCTACCATGGTCCTGGGCTGGAGGGGAAAGAGAATGTATCATTTTTTTTTTTGAGTGCTCCACAAGACGTCAGTCAAAACAAGTCAACTTATTTCTTTCTCAGAGGTTAAAACTAGTTCTATGATCTGGAGGAGATTCGTTTCTTACAGCATCTCTGTGTGCTTCATAGGTGGGAGTAGAGCAGAGGTGAATCCGTTACAATTTTTTCCATAAACTATTCCCCACAGGGAAGGATTCATTTTTGTATACTTCCCATCTTACATCAGGTTTTCAGGTGTTATTTTTCTGCTGGTACCAGGTGCTTCTCCGTGACTTTCCCACTTAAACTGTTAAGAGCATGGAGATATCACTGAAGCTTGAATTTCCTATATTAAAAATGGGCTTAAGTAGAGTCCCCGTGGGAGAAAGTATTCTTCCTCAAGACAAAAAGAATGGTGGCAAATTATACTAATGAAGTATTTAAAAACCTAAGAGAGACAATACTTAAAGGGCTAACAATAAGAGGATGACAGTGGAACAGGGAGTGTACAAATAGCAGGGTAGTATTGCATTTTCAGTTTACATATTGTTTTATGTAATTGCAGCATTGTTATTGCATCTATCAGAAAATCACTTATGCTTCTGCCAGAGCAATTCTAGTGCTCTGTGAGTTCAAGCTAGCCTTATTGTCTTGCTTTTCAAATGCTGTTTGATTTTTCAGTAGTTAGATGCAAGGCAGATTTTCTCCCGAGAACAATGAATTGTTTTACTTCTTTCCTAATAATTAAAAAAAAAAAAAAAAGCAGCAATTTTACTTCACGGCTGCTAACTTCAGTGCTGGATGAAGCAAGAAGCTGAAGCATAGCCCTGTCTTTGGGCAGATGAGCAGACCTGTCACAGTGCATTTGTTGTTGGGCCCTTTTGCTGCAGAGGAAGAAATGGCATCATGGGCTTAGCAACTGCAGGGCTCACCACTGCAGCAGCAGAGCTGGGTTTAGCTTCAGTGTCCTGTTGTGAGCTTTGGGATACTGAACTTTTCCCAAGGTGTTCTCACAGCCCAGTTTTAGGAATCTAACTGAAGCACGACCATCAATGTCCGCAGGTAGGTACTTCCAAATAGTGTGTGAAAGCATCCAAATTCAGTGTTTTAAGGTAGAAATAGCTTATCCTCCTTCCTAAGTTTAGAGCCTCTAAAATTATTTCAATGCCTCCTCTCCCTTGTACTTCAGTGGGAGCTACAGACCTGGATCTATCTGAGGAGGTGAGCCTTGGTTAGGGGAGGGTTGTGCCCGTAAATTTAATTTCAGCTGAGCCATCAAGCTGCCTGAGGAAGTCAACAGCCAAATACTGAAGCTGGCATGAAACTCATGACCAGTGGAGCAAAGATGCAGGAACATTTCTTTATAGGGAACACTAACGGAAGATATGAAGTCAGTTAACTTCCAGGACTTTTCTTTCCACAAACTTCTTGATTTTAGATTTTAAAAGGCATTTTCTTTCCATAATGAAACACATACAATAAGCAGCTTCCTTTCCAGATGTGTTACTTGAATTTCCCGAGGAGAATGCGGCTCTCCATGCCCTCTGTTGGCGGTGTTGCACTTCCGATGTTCAGTTGCCCCTTCAGGGCAACGATGTTTCTGCTGCAATGGGAACAGCTAAGGAAAATTACGGAGACAGCCCCAAACAATTGCAGAGTCCGTGCATAGCATGTGTGGAAGTGGTTGATGCCGTGCTATGTGTGTCCTTGTAAGCCCCCAATCTGTCCCCACTACCACCCTGCTCTGAGCCCTGCCATATGTCAGTCCCTAGGAGCTGTGTTGACGCACTACAGGTTGTCCCTATAGCATCTCTTTGTGCACATGAGTTAAGTTTTGGGGTGTCTTCAAGTTCTGTTCTCATGAACATGTCCTAGAGTGCCCAAATCCTCTGTTTCCCCCAACTTTACATTCATACCCTACTGCTGCTTCTCCTTGGCCTTTGGAGGCCATCACCCCTGGGCAGAGCTCAGGCCCAGTTAGGGTCTCTGCTGCTCTTCACCCTTGCTGTGGCCTCAATGCACCAATGTTCTCCATGCGTAAAGCTACATGTATTTTTCTTGGCAGAATCAGTCTGCTAGGAGCCACCATCCAGGTCCTGGGCATCACAAGTACCTAATGCAAAGCAAGAAGTTAGTTGCTGAAAAGGTTATGGCATTGCTTCACTTTTGGGTCATCTGCAGCAATGCCGCTGAGTAGTGCAATGAGAATCACTAGTCTTTAGCTAAACTCTGGGGACCTGGGACACTGTGCCTTCCTTTCAGCAAATTGTGAGGAGCGGTGAACCATGTATCTTGCAAAAGTTAATGGTGCCTTCCGACCGCTGGTCTTTGGAAACTGCCTACACAGTGTAAGTGTGCAGCAACTTCAGGCAGCCAGCTGCAATGGGGCCGTTAATATTGTTGTTGTTGTTATAATAATAATAATAATGATAATAATAATAATAATATAACTGCAGCAGTATAAGACAATCTGTTCTTCACTTCTGCTGAGCAACCACTGTTTGGGATGTAAGCAGAATGTTATGGCAATCAATACATTAGGGGGCCTTTCCATTAAGTGATGAGTGAAACCAAAGGAGGCAATTACGCTTTGTACTAAAAATCCATTTAGCCATTAGATCACAGTATCGAAAGCATAAAGGAAGGGTTATTTTAGCTTTCAACTGGCCAGAAAATGCCAGTTGGAAGACAACAGGAGGCTCCCTTTCACAATGTAAGAGCCCTTTCTTCCCTGGATGAGGGGAGCATTTCTGGCTGTGGCCTCCTGCTGCTTGTGTGTGTTTCATTCTTCTTACTTTGGACTGAAATGCTCCTGTCAAAAAGAGGAAAACAAATCTAATTACACATGACATAAATAAAATTTTGCTTTGTCACTCCAGTATTTATCTGGCATAATTTTGGAGTGATTATTCTGTTGCTTTCACTGTAACCTAAAGCAATTTCCTTGCAACAGCCAAGTCCCACCCTTGCACAAAGCACACCATTTACAGGGAAAATTAATATCATACCAATCACTGATAGCCAAAAGGATAAATAATGTGTCACAGGCCATGGTACAGATCATGTCTGGGTCTGACCTGCTCCAGCCCTGGTGCTAGACCCGAGCACATGGGAATGCAGACGCTGGTATCTGCTGTCTGAGTGTTGCTGCAGTTTGCACTACTACAGCACAAGTGAAAAACGAGAGATGCAGAAGTTAAAGGCTTATCTGCGGGGCAGCTCGCTGGGGATTCAACCTTATTACCTGGACTGGGGATCTATATGCTTTGCTGTCCCTGTCAGCTCCCATCACTCACTTTGTGCCTCAAGGATCCAAATTGCCTGGCACCCCTGGGGCAACACCTCTCCTGTTCTTGTGCCACAGCCCCAACCAGCAGCAGTTGAGCAACATGTGCTTAAAGAGCAGCACTCAGGCTGCCCTCTGGAATTAGGCTTGAGGAACGCTGTGGTTTTGGGGTAGAGAATCATCAATTTTCTATTATTTTTGCAAAGGACAATGAGTGTTAGGGGAGAGCTCTTCTCACAACCTTCGGCTCTGGACTTAGCATGAATTCTGCTGCAAGCCACTCAACTACACAAATCTCTGATGCCAGAATGCATTTATGCGAGGACATTTAGTCTACAGGACAGAGCTGCACAGTGTAACCCTTGATCTAGAAGCACGGTGATTTAACTGAGGACTAATTACATTTCTTTTGGAGTTGCAATATGACAGCAATTATGGACCCAGTGTAAGTCTTCCAAGGAAATGCTTTCAGTGATGTGGAACTATTTCTCAGTATGTTTTTGAAACTGCACCATTCCTGAAGGTTGTGTTGGTTGTGTGAGGTTTTCTTCACTTGCTTATCTTGTAACGGAGCACTGGATGCCTAGCTCATGAGTCTGCCCTTAAAAATCTGAGAGCTGATCGGTGCCAGCACGAGGATTTCAACAGGGGCTGAGATGACTCATGTCAGAGTCTTCTCTCAAGCTCTCTTAGTCACTAACGTGTTTCCTAACATAAAGATATTACATGTTAAATATTCAATACACACTGGCACCATGGGTTCTTGGTTTAAGCTGTAACCATTTATACTCAGCGTATTGTGCTATCTGTTTTGTTGTCCCCAGTGTCCTTCGGGTGAAAGAAGGGTCCATCTACTGCTCTCTGGGGAGCTGGTACACAGGGCAGGAGTGAAACAGCAGATCCCCATACACCTAAATTCATGTGCCGGAGGTACCTCCAGCCCCTTGAACTCAGCAAGAGAGACCCACCAGGACTGGTGGTCCTCAGCTCCACTCCACCACACTCTTCCAAGTTTGCTGTCCATCATGTCAGGACTTCATCCCGTTTCACACACTCAGGAGAGTGCTCCTTCTCCACAGCAACGTTGCTAGGACTAGTTGGGTAATGATGTTGCTGGAGTGTGTTTCCCTTCCCGCAAAAGAGCTACACAAACATTGCTTTTCGTTGCCACAGTCTGGAACCACCACCACATCCCTCCACTGCCTGTGGTTTTGGCAGCTGAGAGGCTTTTCATTTGTTTTTAAACATAGCACCTCCTTTTTTTTCTCCTACCTCTCTTCCATTGCTGTGTTCTAGCTGGCACCATCAATTTTTTATCAGGATTTTGAGTGCAGCTCCAGTGTCACAGAGCATCTGTGCAACCTGCTGCCTCACAACTGTCTGAACAAGTTGGGCATCCTCTGTGTTCTGTAAGATATCAAGACCTCCAAGCCTAGCCTGTGTGATTTTGGCACTCTCTCAGCCTGTCCCAACTGGCATCAGAAAGTTTTCCCAGGGGCAGCAGGTAGCATGAAAGAGAGTTGAGCTGTGTCTGGTCATGCTTCAAATCCAGCTACTCCACAAAAAGTTTAACCCACGTTGGCTTTGCAAAAGACTCAGCTTTTTAAAGGAATCTTTTACTAATGAGTTCATTCACCTCAATAGGAACTACTCCACAGAGCTGGGCACTAGCTTTTATCTGTCCTTTGAGCCCACCAGCAAAGCACACAATCACTCCCAAAGCAAACACATTCCAGTGTAGCTACCAGCAGATAAAATAGCAGACTCTGTTGGCATGGATGAGGTTATTGCTTGAGAAAAAATTGCAGGATTGGACCCCTAAGGAGTGAAAGCCGAGTAGAAGTTGGAACTGACAGGATGTTATGTGTACTCTGCAGTTCCACTGTGTCCACTACCCGCTACATGGCCTGCTAACATCTTGCCCTTGCTTTTTAATGAAACAATCCGTATGTTTTCAGCTCAGAAATAGATTTCTTTTGAAGTCTAAAAGCAGTTATGTCATAGCTGAAACAGCTGTTCAACAACCACCCAAGCAAGAGGCTGTTCACTGTGCTGCCCTTCCAGTGCTGAGCTGGCTTTGTGCATCTGTGTGTCCCAGCATGGAGGAGAGGCACGAGGAAGCATGTCTGGCTGAAACCATACTTCAGAGAATGCCTGTGGGTGAGTTTAAGCCCCACAACACGTCACTGTCTGAAAGCTGGTGCACAGTGGATGTTGCCTGCCTGTGCTGCCCTGTGGTCAGTGGAGACAGACCAAACGTGGGCTCTCCCGCACTGCTCAGAGGCCTCCTTCAAGGTGGGAAGAACTGGCACATTTGACCGTTCCACGGATGTCAGAACATCACCTCAACACAAGCGTGCAACCCTCAAACTTCTGCACCTGTGCATTCAGGGAATTTAGGGTGAGATTTCTGCTATTTCCCCACTGCTGCTGGCCCAGGGCTCTTGCCTTGCTAGCGTTAGCCATGGCATGGGCTGAGCAACCCTAATGAGGACAGCATGGCCATCCATAGCCCTTTGCATGACTCCCCAGAAAGCTCAGTCCCAACGCACAGAGACCACAGAGTAAAACAAGACCCTTATAGAAATCTTCTACAGCTTGTAGATCCCCACCGCAGCTCACCACCCACTGGTGCCACGCCAGGCTGCATTTCCTGATGAGAGCCTGGTACCTGGGCTGCCTTTGCACAAGTCAGGCAGTCTTTTCAGTACCTGTAGCATGTGTTAGTAGCACCTTGTAAATTCACCCAATGTAACGCTCTGAGCGTGAATTCAGACTACTGTCATGGAAGAAACCATGGGTAAAAGAGAGTACAATGTATTGAAATGAAGCTGGAGATAGTGCCTCATTTCTCTTAAAAAAGAACAGAGGGCTGCAGACATCTTCATCTTCAAACACTGGGTCTTACTCATGAACCCTGTTTCTCAAAACAAACCACAAGCCGATGACCTCTGGCATGTGGTATGTGTGTGACAAGATGTGAATAACAGCATACATACATTCCTGTCAGCCTGCTTATGGCCATTTCTCATAATATCTTGGAACAGCACAGAAGACCACACTGAATATGAAGTTTCCATGATTAACCAATGGTTTCCAGTGCTGTGATTATGGTTTAACCAAAGATTATTACTTTGTGCAGCCCAGCACTTCAGCATCATCATCATCAAATTATCACATTGCAATGACATTTTGCTCCACATAGTGATTGCATCCAAGGCAAGGTTTGCTAAGAGAGAGAACTGAGTTGAGGTCTTCAGCAGGCTGAAGTATGGGAGGATTACAAGAAGTTTGATTTCGATAGAGCCCATCACCATTAGCAATTATTCTTAATAACAGGCCTTATAAGCTTAGAAGCAAGGAGTACGTAAAAGGCTCTAGTTATAGCAGCCTGTACAAAACCTAAGCAAAGTCCATTTCTTGACCTCAAAAACAAGATGATCGGGGAAATGATGCTGCTAGAAGAGAGGGGAGATGCAAGTCAACAGTGAAACTATAATATCAACAGTGTAAGCAACATTTTCATCTGGAGTAGACATGCTGATTTTTTCCATTCATTGACAATTAAACATTTCTGCTGTTCATCGATGACAGATGTATTATTATTTTGGCACTTCAAAATTAAAACCAAAATTGAAAATTGGGTTGTTTCAGGTAAGGCTATTTATTTTGTACAAAGCCAAACCATGTTGCCTTTTCTCATTCTGAACTTACACTATGAAAGCACATTGTAACAAGAAGTAATTCCAAGCCAAAGTTAAAAACTACACATTTCTGTCTCATAGTTGACCATTTTGAGTTTACCTGATATATACATATATTTAATAAAAATGTCAGCCAAGGTTTAGGGCATTCACTGAATGTCTCAGCATCACGCAGTCCTGCAATTCTGACCAAAATATGTTATGTGGATGGTGATGGTGGGCTTTAATTCCAGGAAATGGTAAGTTTTAACATGGTCAAGCTGGGCAGATCCTGCAGTGGAAGCGTTTTAGGTGGAGATTACATCTCATTTTGCACCTTGTCCAATTCCTAGCTTGCCTGGCAAGTTCAGCCGTAACACATCCCAACCACATCAGAGATATTTTGCATGGTCACAGCAAACAGTGGAGCTGCACAAACATTGAATGTAGGTCAGCCATTGTTGAGTTTTTGGTGGTTTTTCTTTGTTTTTTGTTTTTTGTTTTTTGTTTTTTCAAATGATTTTGAAGTTGGTCACCCTTCAGAGGAGACAAACTGAAATACCTTTGCAAACATTGAACATATAACTACATTCTCAGGGCAGAAGCTGGCTGGGACCAGGCACAACAGCATCTGTTAAAATAGCTGACAAGAAGTCACATAAGCTAGAAATATTTCTGTAAGGGAAGAGTCAGTCTGGGTGGCACCACTGAAGGAGTCAAGCTTGGATGACAGCTTTCAGACAGTGCATGGTACGTGAACTGAATCCCACCTTGCATGTCTTTGAAGAGAGAAAATGAGGAGGCAGTGGACTACATGCACTAGCTCTGTGCTTTTTAAAGAAGTTCATCTCATGTGATTGGAGAAACCCGTAATCCTGCAATGCTTGAATGAATGTTGTGACAGGAACCAGTCCCTGGTTGAACCACTTGACTGGTATTACACTGAAAGACCACTCCAGAGCTGCACTGTCAGGTCAGCCTTGTCTAAGAAAAGATTTTTAGGACATTTATTTTTTGTTATAATCCTTTAGGTTACTCCTAAACTTTCTCTTCTGGGCAGATTTCACATATTCTGCTTTTATGGAAACAGCTTCTTTAAACACTAAATGAAAATGATGCCCTTTGGTGCTTGTAATTCACTGTCTTTGTGGTAATTCATGCCAAAAAAAGGAGGCAAGGGAGCCCTTATAAAGCTCTATTAATTGAAATAAATGAGCCATGCTTCTGAGAACAGTGTACCATAGAGGAAGGGCTGCCCTTTGAATCCTGCTCCCATAGCTGTCCCTTGTGATTTCAGGCATGTCATAAAACCCACTGTCCACCTCATTTTCCCACCTTAATAAGATGGGGCTGAGGTTGTTCTTTACCTGACACCTCCGGGTGTTGTGAAGTCTAACTCAGTGCCTCAGAAGTACTTGGAGGAATTGGAATTTTATTTTGAAAACCATAGTAAGCCCTAGCCTTTCCCAAAGAGTGGCATTTATGAGCATACTTTCATTAGTCCCTTAGTTTTTTTCTTTTTCAATTTGAGTCTGGAAAAATGTGTTGAAAACCATTTCATTGGGGCCTCTGGGAGAAATCAAGCTTCTTGCAGAGTGGGAGCCCTAGGAGATCATGGAGTGGCGAGGTCAGCTCCCCGAACCCATCAGGCAGCAATGGAAAGGCCCCCACAGGCATTAGGCTGGACCCAAAGCCCCCCACTGGCTTTAGGTTGGACCCAAACACTTGACTTTTCCCCAACTCTTTCATTTGTACATTCAGGCTCAGAGAAAGAGGAAGATGAGAAAGGCACACAGAGAAGTATGTGTCTGCTCCCTTCCTCCTCTCCTTCTCCCCAAAGATCATTTCTATCCATCCAACTTCTTTCCCAGATATGGTATCATTTGCTTCTGTGACTAATCTCTGGGAAGGAGAGAAAAATTATTTTGAAAGTTCAAGAGAAACATAAGCCAGCACATTTATGAGTGTTTTTCTCCTCTCCCCTGCCCCTGAGTAACTACAATTTTATTATTCCTCTTGACTGCATGCTGAGATAGGTACTTTCCTTTCAAGCAGAGCCTGTTGCTGGCAGCAGGCTAGAGAGGCTCCAAACCTGGTATACACTTCTGTCTTCATGCCTGAATCTTCCATTAACACCAATACTTTAGCTCCCCCCCCGCCCCCGCCTCCATTAGTATTAATGCTTTTGGATAAAGATGGCCCAGGAAGGTTTCAAGGAAAGTTAAGTAAATGTCATGATGAAAAACCAACCAGGTCTCAGAATTTTACTCACTTCACATGCATGGCGATCTCACTTCATGTGCCTTTTTACAGGCCTGCTCAGACACAGGGAAAGACCCAGGTGTTGCTGTGTCATCATTAAACCTGCAATGACGGGGAACCAAGCCTTATCGCTAGCCCCAGGCTCTGCAGAGAGAGATGTCTCCATCTGCCCTCCCTCATGGACTCTGTCATGGCAGATCAGACTCAATGCACATTGCCACAAACAGGGTCAAGGAAAATGTTTGGCTCTTCATGAACTGCTTGCATTTCCCTTGGAGGAAAAGGCAGCAGCAGGATAAAGTCATTGTGTGGGTGGGATCCTACCCTCAGGGTGACGCTTGGCCCAAGCACAGGCAGAGAACACAACCAGCATTGTCCATCGTACAACCACCACCATTGTGTTTGCAGCGCACACGTTCTCTGAACTAATGTGTCTTCAAGAGGATCCTTCTGGTTGAGAGATGATATCACAGACTCTGTGTCCACTTTTGGTTTGGACCGTTGCTAAGAGAAAAACAATTCTTGGAAAATTCCTCAAAGTGCTTGCTTCCTACAGTTTGGATGAAGACAGTTTGTTTCAGAAAGTTTAGTAGTTGTGAGTTTCTGTCTCTTCCCCTTTTGAGAATTATTTTTGCCCGTACAAACCGGAAGATAATAATGCTGCCATTAAAAATGAGGTGAATGTTCAGTCTAACGTGAGTGGGTGGAAAGGACTTCACAGAGGATGAATCTGGGGACAAACCTACCTTTGCCAAGACAAACAGCTGCAGAGATCTCTGGAAAGAAAAAGGGCCCTACTGCACTGCGGTTCAAACAGTTCAGCTGCATAGAGCTAGTTGGGGCTGTGTATCCATCACATTGTAATTAAAACCAATGGCTTTCATAAGAAGAAAGAAAAGGTGCATCATAAGTCATGCAAGAGGACTGCAGAACTGCTATCGTTAGAACAACAAACTGATATTCCTTAGGACAATAAAGATAAGGGACCTGTGCAAATCAAAGCAGTAAGCTCCTACTTTCCTCCCTACATCTGTCTTTCATTTGCTTTGCCTCTATCTGCCTGTTGTTGATGTTTTCTCACATTATCTTGGTCCCTTTGTTCAAATTGCATTTCATTCCAAGAAGGCAGGGAGCTCCAGGTGTGAATGAGAGCTGTTAGCATGAACTCACTGTCGCAGTTATTATTGTTATCATTCCTCTGAAAATCAGCGCAATGGAGGTTTGGCTCTGTGTAACTTGTTCTGCTGTTTTAACTCTATCCTTGTGAAATGTGGAAAACGGAATGAAGCGCAGTGCTTTGGATGATGGCTTGCACCCAAAGGCGCAACCCAACCTCGTGAAGTGCTGGCATGCCGTGGAGCGAGGCGTTTGAGATGATTGCAGGATTGGGACCTGCTGCTCAAATGAATCAGGTGTTCAGGACTTGATGCAAAGCCCAGGGCAGTCAGTGGAAGGCTTTTGACTGGACGTTGGCTCAAACTCTCACCAAAGCTGCACACGTAGTGTGGTTTACCAGGTATTAAACCTATGGAGAGGGCAGAGTTGTTTGTTAGGTATACAGGCTGTTACGTAGACACAGGTTAACTCAAAGACATACCTGTTGAGTCCTGACTCATTTTTTTACAACTGCAAAAGTATGGTGGCAGTGCCTTAAGGTCTGTCCCATTGTCCTGAAGTCCTGGCACTTGAACCTCACCCAGCAGTCCTCTTGAGATGTTCTTGTGCTGACACAAAGAGCATCATCAGGTGTGTGAGCTGGCATGGGCTGGTGTAGGTGCAGCACATGTGGCTGCTGGGCACCTTTTATCCCAGCCTGTGCATATTCGCATTGCTGTTAGTATCTGCCCTTCCAAAATCTGATACCTGGAACTCACTTGCTAAATGTAAAGGGAGATATTAAAAAGCTCTTCTTTGTAGCTCGAGAAATTGTATGTTAAAAAAGATAATACAGAACTTGTAATGCTCAATAAAGTTTCAGTGTTTTATATTTTAAGCCTCCAGTGAAATTAAGTAATCATATTCCCACCATCCAGCTACTTAGCAATCTAAACACATACTATTTTTTCCATTAGTATTGTTTCCATTACTGGCAGTAGACTTGTGGGTGTCTGGGTTTTTTTTGTCTTTGGACATCCTCTGTGATTTTTGGAGTTCCTATGACTCCACCTGTACATCCAACTGGGTCCTGATCTTTTAATATATTTCTCAGTGGTCCCCTCTGCTCCAGCTGAGCCCCTGGAGATGCTATGGAGCTCTTTCGTGTGGCTGTGTTAGGTGGGCACATCTCTGGGATGAGTCTGGAGCATGGACTGCCATAATGTTAAGCTAAACTCCAGCTTTCCCCCAGCTTGATATAACATGTTCAGCCCCACCACAAATCAGGTGCAGTAGGAACAACTCTACCCTGATTCAGTGGTGATTAAGTGCTCAAGCAATGATGTGTTTTCCTTCAGATGTGCTGCCTCAAATACATTTGCCTGTAAGTCATACTGTAACCTCATTTCTAAAACGATGGTGGTTATGTGATCACAGTGTGCTGGAACTGCCCCTTGGCTAGCAATTTTTGAAACTGCTCACATGGGGTTGGAGGTCTTAAATATAATAATTTCTAGGAGTTTCATGAGAATAGGCAGCAGGCAATAGGTAACAGGGAAGATCTGTTAGTACCTCTGCTCAGGGAGAGGTAGTAAGTTCTGGCAAATCTGCAGTGGGGTGAAAGGGAGAGATGTGCTAAAAAATCCCCGAAGTCTTCATTAAGTTTGTTGCTGACAGCACAACATGCTTAAAAAAAAAAAAAAAAAAGAGATGAGACTTGCCAAAAGAGGAAGACACATAGACATTTTATGCTTGAGTTCTCTGCTAGAAGATGACCTGCCCCCTCCCCAAAAAGGCAAAAGGTCTCCTGAGTATTTTTCCCCCATTTAAATGCTTATCGGGAAGAGAGGACTAACAACACTCTGCATTATAATTTAAGCTCAAACTAGTTAAAATAAAAATCAACGAATAAATAAATAAATGAACAAATACAGCAGCAGACGGCGGCTGGGTACTTCTGCACTGAGCTACTCTGCTGAAGTTTTCCATCCTTAGCCTGGACCAAAGATGGGTGCAGGACAGCGGTGCAAACCTCCGCTCAGGGACATCTGCCTGTGGTCCACAGGCTCTTGGGGATCCCTGACCTAACTCAACACTTCGCAATAGACTGAGAAAAGGTGTTGTATACGTTACAAGTACAGCCAGGGGTCTGCACTCTCAGTGGAAAATACTAGGAGGTCACAAGCTGAAACAATCGGAAACCACTGAGCAGAGTGAAACATGGAGAGGACGCAGAGGCTTCAGTTAGCTAAATACTCCTTCCAACCCGCTCCGTGTGGGGAGCACTTGTGGGTGGCACTCAGGCAGTTTGGGAACTGGAAAGCGCTTCAGTTACGAAGCTATTCCACAAGAAACCCAATCTTCTGCCCTGAACTTTTCTCATCACAGCTTCCCTTTTTTCTGGTGCAAATCCGTAAACAGGAAAATCTCAAGTTAGAGTAAAAAGATGCAATTACAGTCTAGCAGTACAGAGAGAGGTCAAGGGAAGGAGAAGCTTAAGCAAACAGCACCACTGGGCCTGTATCTGGCTCGGCTGACTGCAAGTCTATATCGTTTTCAGACCTGTGGCTGAACAGGGCCCTTGAAAGCCAAAGGACTTGGCAGACTGGGACTGGCCAGGGCCAGGGATAGCTAGCAATGCGAGACCACTCGGGGCAGGGAGTGTGCAGGTAAGGTTTAAGACCACGGCTGGACCACATGGACTCTCTACGCTGGCTGCTAGTCCAAAGATAGAGATGGCAAGCAGCTTTGACTGTCTGGTTGATATTTCAATAGATATAGACTCTTTTTTAACTGTGTTTTTAGAGATCTTCCCCTCTATTTTGCAACAGGAATACCTTTCTGTGCTGTGTGCTATTGTTAGCTCAGTTCAGACCAGCTCAAGTGTTTACACCTCCCACTGCATTTCCTATGGTGGATATTTCTAAAACCGCTTCGCTGGTGGAGTCCTCTCAAAATAGTGTGTTAAAGAGCAAATGATCTAGCACATAATTAAGAAGCAAACAATGATGCCACGATCAACAAGAAGTCTGCAATGTCAGCTACAAGGGAGGATTTGGATACAAGAGAGAGAAATATGCCAAGAAAAATGAGTAAATCTCTGTCTCTGTAGCTTGGTGCGGAGCGATAGCTTCTGCTCCATCCCCAATGGACACACAGTTCCAGGGTTATTTTATTTCTCAGCAGCAACAACAACAGTTGAGAGGACACCGACTGTTTGCACTGCAGAAGTGTTTCCTGCAACCACCAGCAGTGAACGCGATGCTTCGTCTGGACTCTTCCACACGCTCCAGCTACTCTGTGCAGAAGGGCTGGCTTCCCACCGCTGCTGCCCCGCGTGAGAGCCGATTCTGTGCTTCCCAGGGCCAGCATGCAAGGTCTAACAGCAGTGACAGTAACTGATGTTGCTGGTGTAGCTCCGTGGCTTGCAATGTTGTTTTACAACCATAAGTATGCAGGCAAATGGATTGAGTAGCGAGGGAAGGGAATCATTAAAAGGGAAGAGCTCCGTTCTGCTTTCACTCAGGCTGAGAAAGGGCCACTGACTCTGCAGAAAATAACATCGTCTTGCAGAGGCTGTCAGGGCATTTTCTTTCCCGTCCCTTGCTGCTGGGGAAGGGCAGGTGGATCCGCTGCTGGCACAGCGTGGGACACTGGTGTTAAGCCTTCCCACATTAGCAAAACCGCTGTCCTTAGCCCTGTGGTGTGCGTTCTGGATGCCCACGTGCTCATCCCGCTCCATCTCCCAGCTGTGCTCCCACGTGTCTCTGGCCCAAAGGCTGTGGGAATCACCACACGTTACCCTGGGCAGTGTGCAAATGGGCAAATGTAAGAATAAAACACCCCAAACCTCTCCCTCTGCCTCAGGCTCATCCATAGACCGGAGATCTGCCCCAGAATTAAGGTCAATGTCCTTTAAGATCCCTGCTCCTGCATTCCCCCACCCTCCCTGAATCCCAAAAAGGCCTTTGTGGGGTTTTTTTGTGCTTTCCCACGGAGCCTTTGAAATGGTGGAGGCAAGCACAGCTCCCAGGTCCTGTACCTGCCATTCGGAGCCTTTCCCTCTGCTCAAGCCCCACTCCAAACATGCCATGAGGTTAACCCAGTGGCTTTTCTCAAGTGACACGGATCGGAGGCTGCTCCAGACTCGTTATACACCAGGGGCAGGAACTTCTCACCAAAAGGGTTCATAGAGAGATTCTCCACATCTCTGCAGGAATGGACTTGACAAAACCACATCATTTTAGGAGGAGCCTTCCCCAGAGTATGATTTCCTTCAGCCCATGACAGTCTTGGGCAAAAGAGAAGCAGCGTGCTTAAGCTCTACAAACTGAACGTTCCCTTTTTTTCAATGATTCCCTAGCTTTTACTGCAAAGGAAAGAACCTAGACATACAAGATTCTTGTGCTATAGATTTATAATAACATTTTATTAATATATTATGCTACAAAAATATTTTGACAAAATAATATTAGAAAGCATCTTTTTATCACACTCTTTAAAACAGTTCACAAAAGCAGGAGGCGGAACAGGCAAAAATATTTGAAATACATTTGAATTGAAAACTGACAAACATGCAATTTAAAATTCAGTGTGAGCATGACTCTGCAGCATCTGCAGGCTGGTTAATCGTTCCTGTAGAAGAAGTATTGATTACTTATTGGAAAGATTTCTCTGCCTTTAGCTAGATTACGGTGCCTCCTGAAAAGCTAGTCACAGGAAAGGTTGCGTTTGGGTTGGGACAAAACACATGCACACAGATATGCATGCATGTGCGAGCGTGCGCGCGTGCGCACACACACACACACACGTGTACACCCTACGATGTCAAAATTAGGCAATTATCTTTCTGCTTCAGTTAAACTGAAACAAGTTTAAGTTGAAGCTTGAACTCTAGCAGACTCCATGGAACATTGATCACTTCAGAGATATGACAAGCCCATATAATTTTTTCCCTATAGTATAGAAATACAGTGCTAAGCAAAGTTTGGAATGATAACATTTATGCTGAGATAATAACTTTGGCACTTTAGTTTCTCTAAAACATAAATACATGATGGGAAATTCCTCCCTAACGGTGGTATATGGTGATGACTGGGTCATATCATTTGGCTAATCAATGCACTAAACATAGATTAAGCTCTCCCTCTTTCCATCTCTCTCTCTCCACAATTGTATATTGAAGAACTTAGATAAATACACAATTCTGTACCTTGGGTGTTCCTAAATTACAGTGGAGCTTGAAGGAATGGGAAGGGAAGTTCAACAAAGGAGATTTTGACACTGTATAAAGCATAGTTATCATAAATCATGTTCATCATTTATTGCCAGAAGAGGTATTGCATTATTCAACAGCTGGAGGGATTGCAGAGAAACTACATCAGTCATAAAATATAAAATACCCTCTGTTCCAGCTTACTAACTGGTTCTCCAAGTGGCAATGCATGTTAATATAGCGTCCATAGTTAAACATAGGCAACAAAAGCATTAAAACAATGAAAGAGTGGAAGTTAGATCTGTTGCTGGTGGTATGGGATATTTGTTCCACCTGGGCAAGAGCTTGGCAGATAATTTGCATTTGTTTATAATGTTACAGTTTTACATATAATGTGAATCAGTGGTGTCAGTTGAAAAGATGAATCACACAAACATTCAGCTTTGGACTCATCCAAAATCATGTCCTTGATTGCTAGACATTGCATGACTCTCTTGATTGTGTCTCAGAGGTAAATAGTATCACTGGCATTTGGGATTATATATATAGCAGGAATGGATATTTGTGTTAAATAGCCTGCTCTTGGAATCTTGTGATTACATGGGAAGCTTTCCTTTGGAAGAAAGACAACAGTCAGTTCCTAGTTTTCTCAGAACCCACAGAGAAAACTGAAGTCCCATGAAGTTGGTAGCCAGTGTTACTTCAAGAGCATGTATCAAATCTGATGCACACTTTTTAAACTCACAGTGAATCATGATCCATTGCAATGGATGTGCATAGATCTGTGCTAACCAGTATCAGTGTACTTTAATCGATACTGGGCTGCTGTAGCTGATTAATAAATAATCCATTTTATCAATCACAGTGAGAGTCTCATTTTCCAGTATTGCTATGCTTACCTGTCATGTATTGAAAAAAGTTATCCTAAGTCGTACTATAGGGTAAGACAACAGAATAAAATAAACATTTGTTTAGAGAACTGTGCTGAAGCCATTCACGTGGGGTTCCTGAGCTAGGATCTACAGGAAGCTACTTTTAATCTTATATTTACTGTAAGTCATGTCTTCTCTCTTAAGTAGAGAAAGCTCAGATGACCGAGTGAGCTAGATGCTCTTAGGCAGCAGAAGTTGGGTGTGAGGACCCCAAAGCCAGGGGACACCCTCCTTTGACACCTGCATTGCAGTATGACAACTGCAGGGCACCAGTGCAAGGGAAATTCGGTGAGCTCCAGTAGCATTCATTCGTTTCACAGAATTATGGACAAAATGCCAGGAAATGCAAATACGTTAAAACATACTTTGATGTCCAACCTATTTATATACTGTGATATCCAAAGATATCATGATATCTGAGCTACTGAATATTGAATACTATTTTCCGGTGGAGGAGTGACTCAGAAAAAAACCAAACCTCATCAGTGACAAACAGAGTGACTATTCTGTGCGGTATGATGACAGCTGTGAGTGTGGAGATATCTGTGTGCTCCTAATATTAAAAAAAGCCCCAGAGGCTTACGGAGAAAGCCACAGGTTGGGAAACTATAGAACTATAATTTCTAGTCTTGGTCCTGTTGGTAGGTTTCCTTATGGTCTTGGACAAGTTGTTTCTGTTTTCTGCTCTTTTCTCTCTCCCTTATCTTTATGTGGTCTTGTCTATTTATACTGTAAGTTTTCCAACACCTGGAATTATTTCTGGGATAGCATCACAGAATCATTTCTGGATTCTATCAGATTACAATAAAATTCAATGGGTTTTGGTTCATTGGCTGTTCACTTTTACTGTGTAACTTATCATCACCCTTAAGATTTGCCTACCTTATTTCCAGTTCCATTTTTGTAAATAAGACATTATAATTCCGTTCTGATCTGTCTTGAATATAGTGGGAGAACCAATAATCTTTTTAAATGCATTAAGGTTGAATTTGAAGGTCTGTTAAGCCATCATATTCAAATGAAGGCATTTCTAGGGTAATAGCTCAAATAAAACCAAAATGAAAGTTCTCAAAATATGTTTCCAATATCCAGCCCCATGCAATAAATATTATGCAAGGTGAATGGCTTCTGTCCAAAACTAACATCTCTAATCTTCTGCTAGCCAAAATACACAATATAAAAGTATGCAGAGGGCATGCTTGAAGCTCACATTTGGAGCAAAGCTCAAAGTTTTCCATTCAGCCTTATCAACTGTTGTGCTTGAAAAAAATAGGGGTAGCTTATAGTGCTGTCTGCTGTACCCACTTAAACTGACCACAAAACCTACACAACCTTCTGTCAAAAACAGCACAAAGGCTGGAGGTCATGGTGTGCAGTAAGTCAAAAAGAAGTTCTCTGCTTTCTCCCTGGCCTTTGCAAGGCAATGGGTTGGGATGCATGATGGAGAGGAGAAACTCAGTACTTCATCACAGGTTCAAATAAATCCATGTGCGTTTTGTAGCCTAATTATTTTCTAACCTACTTTCCTGAATTACTGGTATGATGACAAACAAACTGTGAATTCTAAACTATCTCTCACTGCAGAGACTTGAAGATTGCATGGAATCAACTGCAGTCCTGGAGACCAGGCTGCCGGGCTGGTGGGAAACTGAGATGACTGTTTTCAGTCAAACTTTTATCAGTATTATTATAATCATTATCATACGATATTTTTTCAAGTTGAAAAAGCACTGTTTTTTTGTAAAGAAAAGTTTGCATTCTATTTTTCTGTTCTTCAAGTCTTTTTTTTTTAACTAAGATATATTCATCACAAAGTTTGGATTTTTGGTTTGTAGATGTCTTAGAAAGAAAAACACTATTATTTCAACCAAAATTAATTTTCTGGTTGAAACTCTTGTATCCAAAGGGATTTTCCATCATGTTTTGTTGGGGAAAAAAAATCAACATGCCTTATTAAACATAATAGTTTTTAAGATTGACATGGCTTTTTTCCCATTGATGCTGTTCATCACATTAATCAAAAGTAGCTGCTTAGAGAGGGAGCAAATTTTTTGGATAGTGTAAGGTGTCATAACTTTTCCGTCTAAGTCAACAGATGTACCACTGTCTACAAATGGAGGAACGTTCTGTATGGGTCCATGACACAGGTTAATTTGGTTCCTGCGGTCTTGAACGGATTTTGGACAAGTCATAATTCAGCATGGAGATATCAGCTCTAAGTATCATAATAGCAAGATGAAGAAGAATTTGTAGACCTTTTTTTTGCCCTCCAGGTTGTCCATCTGCATTAATACAACTGGTACAAAGATCTATAGATTAACAGGCTACTACATCTTTATACCTTATAGACAGACCAAGTTCTGTTCTCATTTACACTGGGAAAAGTTGTAGGCTTGTGTTTATATAAAATGAGGGAGAGAAGAAAATAATTCCAGTGGGATTATTCCAGACTTTAAAAGCAATTTTTTATTAAGAAAAAGGTGTCTTAATTTGTGTTAGCTAATTAATTAATCCCAGGGCAAAGAGGGAAATTGGTAATTTCCAGAGAAGTTAAATAGTTTATTTAAAGACAACAGGGGAACTTAGAGGGGTTTCTTGACTAATGACTTACTAAGTCGTATAAAAATAACAGGTATTTTAGGTTGTAGCAGCTAATGAGTTAAGAATGCACCTATTTTTCTAATGGGCATAGGCCACAGAGAAGGATCTGCTTTATTCAGTGTAAGCTATGCTAATGAAATAAAAAAAAGTAAAATAAAGACGTTCAGCAGAAAGGTACTTATTGGACAGTTGCTGTAAAAAGTAATGGTTAAAGAAACAAAGAAGGCATTCATTTGGTGTCAGTTCAGACATTTGCAGAGTTGTCAGTTAGAAAACAAATATAGAAAATATTAATTTATCTGTTTCACCATCGCTACTGATTAATAGGGATGTTATTAACATATACAACAAGAAAAATAAGTTTACCAGTCGAATAAATACATTTTTTCTTTTTCTTTTTTTTTCTTTACATGAACATGTATATTTTACAAAACCCCATAGCACTATGGGAAATAAAGATCCTTCTACAAAAAGAAGATGTAAGTCAGTGTTACAATAAAGCTTTAGAGTTTCAAAATGTATCCGGGCAAAGAGACAAAATCAGCTAGAAGGCACTACTGAGTCACTGAGAAGGTCCAGCTTGTAACTGCTGTTGTCTTAACCTCCAATTCATTCATAAATTATCTCTCTTCTCTATTCCAAGGGATTGCACGTAATACTAATGTGGTCAGGAAGGCTGAAGTAGATTCAGGAGAAAAGAAGCTATGGCCACACAGAGAGGAGAAGTTATTGATGGCCATAAAAGGCTGGCTGAAGCTGAGCTTGTAGGCTGAGGCTGGGATGGGCGATCTGAACGCGGTCTCTGATCCAGCCGGTTTGAGATCCAAATGGGAGGTTTGACTGTGATGTAGCCATTGGTTATCCTGATATAGGAAGGCAATGTGGTGGTGCTAAAAGAAAACACAAGAGAAGGAAATTAAACAGAAGAACCCTTATCTCTAATCCATGATCTGTCATTCTACATGGTAGTGACAACAACAATGACAATCACAACTATTATTACTGCTTGCAGGCATTAGACATGCAGGAGAGCCCCGGGGGCTGGTAAGTGTGATGATCTGGAAACACTTCTGACTCAGGATGTCCCTCAGCTTCTGGCTGCTGACAGAATATAGCCAAAGGAGGGATCACTCTTGACATACCTAACTTACTGCACTCATTATTTAAGCATCCATTATTGGCCAGCATCAGAGACTGTGACAGGTGTATCTTTGTGCTAACCCAGGATGACCTCATTCTTACGTTCTTAGGTACCGTCTAGCCACCAAAGGTCTCAAAACTTGTCATGTCTCAGAGACATGTCTTTCTTGCGCTGGACTGGACACTAAGTCCAGGAGGGGCCACAAAACACATCCTTCCCCTGTTTCACAAGCCATAAAGAATTTCTTAGGATCCCCTTACACAACTGATAACCTTGAGCACAGGAGACCAAGCAGCTTCGTTTCTTCTCCTAGCTCTAAGCCATTTTGGATCAAATCACGATGCCAAAACCAGACTCAGTGTGAGGTTTCCCTGTCTGTGGATTTGCCCCAATAGTGGTGTGATTGCTTACTGATTGTAGCTTGAGTTTGCACTTTGATTTGAATTTGCAGGCTGGAATTCATCATGATTCCCATGACACTGAAGGTCAAAAAGGTCCATTTACAATTGATTTGGAAGTTTTAAGTTGTAATCTCTATTTCATAAAATGCTTCCATTGTATCTATTATTGGATGATCCATAATCCACCAGTTGTCACAGAGCAGCACAACCAAGCATACAAATTGTGCAAGGTGGATTCTGGACTTAAAAACAAGGCATTCTGCTGTGGAGCAAGTTCCCCCGAAAACAATATGTGACACTTGTCTGCTGCAGAGAATCTGAGATTCTTGGTGTTACTTTCTAAATCTTCCATTAAGGGGATTTGGAGGCACTGAAAATGACTGTCAAATAATTTTTTATGGGGTAAGCAGCTATGCAGTCCTATAAATATTTAGCTACAGTATCTGAGATCCTCACATTGGAAGAAAAAGGCTGCATCTTGCATAATATCAGATAAAAGGAACAATACCTTACTCCAGATTCATGCACAGAAATAGAATTTAGTAGCACTGAAGACTTTTGTCTTTTTCTGTCTAAGCAATATGACGATAGCTTTTAGCTCAGATGCTTCAAATGTATTGAGTCAATCACAAACTGTGAGAACATCAGAGTTCACCTAGAAGAGCGCACTGGTAAACACACACGTGGGTCAACATCAAATCCAACAGACAATCACTGCACATTACACTTCACCCCGGGTTTGGGGATAATTAATTTCATTTCTTCCCTCATCCTTTATATTGTCACCACATCTTCTGCATGGGATAGCTGTTCTGTAGCTAGAAGTGATCTTAACTAATGTGCAATGAATTAGAGCAAAAAGAAAAGGCAGTCTTGAATTAAAGAATTGCTTCATGGGAGCAGATAATCCATCTAATCAGCATTAGGACTTTGTCAGTGAGAAGCAGTGCTTGTTCCGGAGGAACAAACTGCTGTAAATAGAGAATTCTGAAATCAAGCCTTGCCAGAGAAAGCTCTTATATAAATTCCCATGGTGAGTGGTTGGTTTATGTCTTGAACTGATGATACAAGACACATAGCTTCAGAGCTTCTGCTATATTGCATCAAAACTGCTGCACTCACTTAAAACAAAGACTTCATCTGGGATAAGCTAATCTAATGCTGCTGTTTCAAATTTGTCCAGCTTTTCTGAGTGGTTAATTTAGTGCTGGCAAGAATGATATCAGATTAGGCATTGTGTATCCAAGTTCCTGTAATATACGTAACATCAAGTATGAACGGCCTTCCCACAGCAAACACAAAGCATTATTAAAGCATACTTCTAACAAAACTAGGTACTACACACTCTGAGTAATTCAACAGAAATGCAGTCATGCTCCAACTTCTGATCCAGATCTCATTTATCCTGTTGAGTGATCCTGTGGTGCACAGATCCGGCAACACTGACAGTGGGGGTCACAATTTTTTTTATTTTTTTTTTTTCCCCTGTACCAGTTTTCCCTAAGGTAAGCATGGGTAGGTGCTTGTACTCATCTTTTGATTACTGTTTGTCACTTTACAGAACTACACAGTTTAGCCCTAAATTAAATTTTAAACTGCAAGGAGGATCTGGTTTTCAATTTCAATTGAAAAAACATTGCCAAAATGCCATTCAGACTTGCAGCTTGGGTGTATCCTGCTCCTGACACATTCTATGGGCTTGGTCCTCCAATGAGATTAAAATATCCCTTGCGCTAACTGTCTTTCTGCACCTCAGGGATGTATTGTGTGAGATGTCCGATGGGGGACACAGGCTGACCAGGGAACTTGTAAAAGAATCACGAGCCCATTCATCAGCCAACTATGTCTAAGGGATTCCTAAAGCAGCCTTAAATCAACATCTTACATTTCTGTATAATGTTTCCATTATAATCCCCCCCAAAATATCTGTTTTCAAGGGAGAAAAAAATAAACAAAAACCCAACAAAACACTTCTGTAGAATTTTTCCATTTTATATCTATATATAAAATATTGTATTATATTATACAGAAGTGTTTTGTTGTTTTTTTGTTGATTTTTTTCTCCCTTGAAAACAGGTAATTTTTGGGGAAAAAACCCCTGTAGTTTACTTAAAATCCCAGGGTTTCCTGTCAAAAGACCTGAGAGTTTTTAACTACTGTTCTACTCAATCAACGAGGTCATTTTCTGTTTTCAAGACATTAGATTTCTATAAAGGCTTCCATGTTAAGACAAATACTGTTAGGTGGGGTTTGTTTTTAAAAAAATCCTTAAGTGCTTTACAAGAGAACAACAGTGTGTTTCCATTAACATGCACGAAGCATGCTAATAGCAAATGAATCACAGTTTATCCACATAAGACATTTTCTTAAATGCAACTCTACTTCTAGCTGACTGCCAAGGTGGTTTAGAGATATTTGAAGAGAATGATCCCTTTTACCAAATGCTACAAAACTCCTTGTAGAACCTCTGGTCCAAGTTTGTACCTAGGCTGTTTCTGTAGCGAATGGGGAGAGAAACCTCCAGAAAGCGGTCCACCTCATTGCAGTGCAGGTCTCTAAGGGGTACTTTTGCTCGGGGTATTTCTCTTCCTAGGGTTTACAGAGAGGCTCTAGACAGCCAGGTTAGATTACAGCCTAATCCTAGAGGTGGCCCTGGTGTCAGGAGATGACTTCTCCAAACTCCCTCTGAGCATGCTTGCATATGCACATCGGATCTCACTGATCCTCAGACCTTCCCTGAGGATGAAAGCAACAGCACACTGCCCTGAACTCAACTGGAAACCTTCCATTATCCTCAGGGAGGTTTTGATCATTCCTGAAATGAACATAGAGAATAATAAAAATGAATCACAGATCTGAGGGATAATAATCTAAATTATTATCACGCCTTCTCTTGCCAGCCCAGGATATTCTCTATTTGAGTCTTTTGTGTATGATAAAAAGATCTTTAATAAAACATTCCACATGATCTGTGGTGAACAGGCAATCACTGGTTCCACTGTTCATACCTCCCTTTTTTGCTTCTGTGCATGGGATTGTTTTAAAAATTTGGAAGACTCCAGGTACCTTTTAGCCAAATGACCTGCAGTATCATATTCATGAGCTTGTACTTTTGATCAGATAATAGGGCAGGTTTTCAAATCAGTGCATTAGTCATACATTGTCTTACCATCATTAGAATGTGTAAAACTTTCCCCCAAAATGGGGCCTCAGGCATAGGCTTTGTGAACAGACTCTACTGAAGCCAATTACACGATTCAAGTCCTCTAAGCTGGGGGCATGCTGAAGCACCTTGATGATTTGGGAGCATTTTAAAATTGAAAAATAAAACAAACACACATGCAACCCTTTGGGGGAATTTCTGTTCTGGTTTCGCTTGTGAGGACTTTGCAAGGAGCTCACAAACTAATTTTTAGCACAACTTGGTTTATCCATATAAAGCAGGGCTCATCTGACCACATGTGACACAACAGCAGAATGACAGAAGATAGGACCAGGAGGGACTTTCTGGCCCATCTGCCCCAAAGACAGGAACAAGATCTAAACCCCTCCTGACATTTATGTCTAATCCAGTCTCAAAAAAACCCCTACAATGATAGCAATTCCAGAGTCTCTGCAGACATCTATTCCAGCATTTCACCATTCCTTACATCCAGAATTACTGCCTAATGTTTCACCAAATCTCCCTTGCTACAGTGCAAGTTCGTGACTTCTGCTGTCCCCATGGACAGGTTTATTCCTTTCCTCTTCTCAGCAGCCTTTCAGGTGTTTTGAAGACTTAACCATGTTTCACCTCAGTCTCCTCTCTTTTAAACAAACTATTCCCTCTGCCTTTCTTTGCAAGTCCTCAGGTGCTTTTCCTTTGTCCCTTCTTCTGCTCTCCCCTGGCTCTGCCCAGTTGATCACTGTCTTCTCTGGAATGAGATGCCGATAACTGGAAATAGTAGGTTTAGCTGAGATATGGCCAGCCCTATGCTTTGTGCAGTAGGTACCACTGCTTCTTTATTTGCAAAGCAGAAGAAAGTGCATGAAAAATATGCAATCTCCAGGAAGATGGTCTTTTCACTACTTTTTGCCCCCAAAGTCCAAATTGCCTTTATGGTCTCAGTAACTGTTCTGAAGCTCATGGAAAACCGATGGTGCTCTGAGGGGGTGAGGACCAACAGAATTATGGTGATATTTCTATGTATTTTTAATCTGCTGCCATGCCTCAGTCCCAACACAGTTTCTGTTTAGGGCGGAGGAAGTGACTCTTTTAAGCATAACTTACAAAGTGTTTGGGGATTTTTCTGGATCAAAGGAGCTATATAAACACATGACAACTATTTTTAATAAATATAAACAAATGTGGACTCAGACAGCCTTTCCTACAATAGCATCTGATGAAAGAAGCTTATCAAGACAATGTGCCAGCATAGATTGAACCCTGAAAAAATGCATGTTTCAATTGAAAACCTAAAGAGCTAGTAAACTGAGAGAAGACTTTTGAGTAAATACAATAATGGCTGTTTTGCATTTGTGATTTGATGTTAACCTTATGATGGTTAGGGTTTTTTAAAGTGATATTAAGCATATGCTTCCTGTTTCTTTTCAAACAAATTTTGCCTTATTTTTTTTCCTTTTCATTTAATGAACAGATGTGAAAGGAGTTGATCACATTATTTTTCTAGTGATCAGAAATAATGTTCTGCTAGTGAAGACAATTATTCTTGGAACTAACCAGACCTATTTATGTCACCAAAATTTATTAATCAAGATTTGAAAACCACATCTGCTTAAAGCGCTGGGACCAACCCATCGCAGTATGTAAACACGCTGGCCTGCAAGAAATCTGACCACACATTTGAAAGAAAAGAATAGGTGCTCCACCAAGAGGAAAAGAGTATGTTGGGGGGGGGGGGGGGCGGGGAA
>NW_009600814.1:47033-97496 GCF_000690535.1 Cariama cristata
AACAAGTTACAAGCATTTAACTGTGAAAACCATTAGAGTAACCTCTTAAGGGAATCTAAAGTCCCCATCTCCTGAAATTTTCATATTATTATTTGATGTATTTCTGGAAGGGACTCTTTATATCAGCATAGGCTATGTTTCCCCCAAGCTTCACCTATCTCTTCATCATTGCCTTCCTTATGGACACTGTTCTTGCAGTCTGAGGGATAAATCCTGCAGGATGCTGAGTCTCCTGGTCCCAGACTAGCAGGATGCTAAGCACTGCAAGCACACAAGTGCTTCCAGCAAGGCTAGTATTCACATACCTACAACTCAGCACGTCCTAAAGTCCTTTGTGGGATCAAGGCCAAGAGGCTCATGCTTTCGCAAGGTTCAGTTCATTAAAAAAAATAAAATAATCCAACCTGGATCTGATTAAGGAATCCAGTTTTGGTCCAGAGAAGGCCACTACTTATTTGCAGTAGTGTTGTAAACTGCCTTTGCATGTCTGAATGAGTAAGCAGTATCACGCGTTGGTTTGTGGCCAACAGAGAAGACAGGGGATGAGCCAAAGAAGAGCCTTATCTCTACTATTTCCCCTTTACCCCAGGGTTATTGGGAGCCCAGATCTTTGGTCATTTTCCACACTGCAAGCATCCACCCTCTCTGCGAGCAGCACAGCCGCAGAGTCGCGGGGAGGCAGCTGCAGTCACGGTATCATAGAGGGGTAAGGCAACAACATCGGGAGCACTTCAACAACCTGTCACTGTCTATCTGAGCTTCCCTTCTGATGAGACTCAAATGGGAACCATCTTTCCACCTGAGAGGAATGTCAAGCTCCGATCCAGCCTTATTTCAATGCTCTGGCTCCTCTAGAGACTGACAGCGAGCAATTCCCCTCCTTGAAGTAGGCACCTGTGAGCCTCCGACCCCTGTGCGGAGGTAAAGGGCAGCGCATGTCCGCTGATAGAGGTCTGTTGCCTCAGCCCTGCTCTTTGTCAGGCCCATGCCTGCCATTGCTTATCTCTACAAGAAAGAGAATATCAAGGGAAAAGAGGGAAAGGGAAACACAAGTTTCACCAGGTATTGGCTCTGAAAGGACAGAAAGTTGTGAACAAGCACGCCAGGACCCCGAGCCACACTGTCATCGCGTGCTGAAGTGCAGGAAGGGTGGTGGTGGGGAGCAGGACACTGCACACAAGGATGGGATGCTTGGGTGGCAAAGGGAAGTAATGCAAGGCACCTTCACCTCCTCAATGTGCAGGACTGAGGCTGTCAGCAGCATCTGCAGAAGGTGCCATCAAGGAGAATCACGGGCAGTCCTTCAGGTGCCCTGGCCTTTAATAGGATTTAAAGGGTGGGATTAATTGTAGCTTTGTCAGATGGCAGGCTGGTAGTCAGAGCTATTCAGCTGTGTTCCCGCTATAGTTCGTGGGGAACAACATGTCTCCAGCGGACAATCCTTTCTCCCAAAGGCATGTCTCTAAGGTAGGCAAGATGAGATGCTTCTGAAGATCTCTATCTCTGGAATTCATGTCTCCTGAACCCCAGTCAAGCTCTTGCCCCAGTGAGAGTTTCAACTGGTAAGGATGGATGGGGCCACAGGGTGGGGAAGAGGACGACTACTGATTCTGCAGCGCAAAAAGCAGCAGCTGGGGTGGACACAGCTCCCCTCCGCAGTTCCGCAGCGTCTCCCCAACAATGGGCACGGCAGGGTTGCAGCCTGCGGTCCCCTCTTTGGGGTCTTGGCTCTGAGGTCTGACATGAAGAAGGAGAAGGTGGGTCCCTTGGATCAGGGGCTCCAGGGAGGCCATGATGGTGTAAGCAGGAGGAGGTTCAATGTTGAAATGCAGCTCAAGTGCCTCTGGTGCATTCTTGGCCCCTTCTCTGGATGGGTCACGGGCTGGAAGCCAGGAGATTTGGTTTTTACCCTTGTGTCACCCACCGAGGAACCATCAAAACCTTGTTAAATCACTTTACTTCTATTAATCCCCTGACTCCGATCTCAGTCAAGACCTTGAAGCGTTACTGTGACACCACCAGCATTAACCCAACGTGAAGTGTTTTGCAGGCTCTCACTGTGATTTGCAGGTCCCAATTGCCCAGGCCACCTGCAAAATACCTCTGCAATGACAAATTCAGCCCTGGAGTGACACTGAGCTGCAGCGAGGCTGAGCACTATAGGGCCATCCTAAAGCCACAAGTGGGTCACGTTGTTAAGGCAAAGCATATCATTTGCTGTGGGGCCAGAGGAGGGGATGAGGAGGGGATGGGGCTGGAACGGGATGGGACGGGAGCAATGGGGACTGCTGCATCAGAGACAGGGGAAAGAGGAGGAGAGGAGTTTGCTGTCACAGCAATGCAGCCTGAGGGTCCCCTGGACATTGGGACACAGTGATGCAAAGGTGGACATTGGGATGCATCTAGCAGGTAGGGAAGGAGCAGGTGAGAAACAACTCCAGCACAGCCCGAGGGCCACTTTCCAAAGTGAATTTCCAGTGTGTGGGAAAGTTTCCTGCACCTCAGGGTCAGGTTTAGCTTTCCCCCATCCCCAGAGGAGACTGTGTATGGCCCTTTTCAACCTCCTGCCCTGACGTCCTTCAGGGAAACCCTGCAAATACAAATCCTGCACCCACACATGTGGCAGTGGCTGAATCAGGCCCACCTCTCCTTTCTAGACAACTGCAGAATGGTGTAAAAACACAGAACATTGTAAAAACCAATAACCTTTGAAGCACACCCTCTGAGTAATTACCCCATTCCCATCTAATGACTTAAAGATGTTATATTCCTCTCTGATTTGGCAACAACAAAGATTTTGACCTTATTAAAACCAGCCCATCAGGAAACTACATGTCATCCTTTAAAAAAAGAAAAAAAAAAGAAAAAAAGGGGGGGAAAAAAAGAAATTAAATTCTTTAAAATCCCTGTGAACAATAATGCAAGATACTGTAGCTGAAGACCCATGATTTGTTGTAGAGTGTCTGGGTGGTCCCGAGGCAGGAGATGACAGCATCAGCTCTTTCCTTTGCCCTCCTAAGAAATGCTTTGATGAATCTCTAATATCCTAAGAATATCCCCTCGTGATTCTGCACTGAGATGAGGCAATCACAGAGCTGGGATAATGCATCCCAGTTTTACCCAGGGCCTGGCCCTTGCTAAGAGGGGATAGCTCACAGCCCTTTGTTTCACCAGTTCTGCACTGACATCTGAGCCAGGATGTGTTCATGACAGTCTAAATAGTGATGTGGGCTTAAAAACATCCACAAACTCACCCCCACCCACTGCGCACATCTGGCTGTGTACCTGATTTGTATGCACAATTAAGGCACTCATCATCAGGGCTCAAATAACCAAGTACTTGTTTCACTGGTCCTCTGACAGATAACAATTGCAGTTTTTACAGCCAAAATAAGCAAGAACATCAAGGGTGCCTACACAGATGGGCTTAGTATAGTAAAAATCTGGCCAGTGATGCATTCCGTGCAGATTTTTGGGCAACCTGCTGATACACAACATGTAAAGAGTTAATTTGATGGTGCTGCACTCAGGTGGTTTTGAACCAAATCCCAAGCATGAGCAAAATACCTGTCTTTTGTCTGTATTTTGCAAACTGCCTGCTCTCACCAATAAGCCCCACACGCAAAACAATTTGCATTTTTGGAGTGGTCAAAATCATAATCTCTATTTTATGTCTTGGGCTCAACCTTTCAATTAATTAGAACCAGAGTGACTTGTCTGCCCTGTCCTATGTGCACTCAAGTGTTTGTTTGGCATTGTGTGGGCCCTGTGGCTCAAATATTTTTTGCAGATGCACAGAATTAACCATGCATGTTTAGATGTGCTTGGGGAACACATACATTCATAGAGATGTATATATTTGACCCTGTCACTTTCTTGTTAATCACTGTAAAAGATATCGACTTTCCCCTCCAGATTTTAAAATGATTTAGAATAGGCAGTAGTGGGGAAATACCTAAAACATCCTGTCAAATTAAGTATTTTCTTCAAGACTGTTCTCTGAGACACACAATTATTTCAGCTAAGAAGATGCCTGTGCAATGTATTAAGGAACTGAACGAACAACCAAAATATAAACTGGCTTAAATGGATGTCCAATATACTGCTTTTTTCCATTTGATTTTAATTTTTTTCTTCTTCTTGTCCTTTTTCCATCTCCGTGAAACAGTTTTTCTCTCCGCTTAGTCTGTATCACATTTTTCTCTCTAATTCACTGGGCTCACTTTCCTGTTCACTGCTTGTATTTTTCCAGATTCTCTCTTAGTGAGAATAATTAAGGTTGGGTCAAATCTTTGAACCTGTTATTTGGAGCAGTATTGAATTCAAGCTTGTTCCACTGAACAAAAGCACTGGCTTCTTTTTCTTTCCAACAGACTCACTCTCAAAATAAAAAAAGATTCATAGGGCATATCTACCATGCAGAAATGCCAAGGACATTAAATTGCTGCACTGCCCACAAGGTTTGGGTTCCTCCTGCCGCTTGCAAAGCAACTATGGTGATACCAGCCACAGCATAAACTCCTTCTCCCCAAGCACTTCCAAACCCTCTCAAAGCCTGGAGATGCCATCAGTGGCTCATAAAAAGCTGCTTGCTGGCCTGCGTGGCTGGAAAGGCTGCAAAAGCTTTCCCTGCTGGGTGTCATAACCCGTCCCCTGGAGTGTCTTTGCAGAACTGAGCTTTTGTGAGTGTGGTCCGCACCACGTCTCTCCACGGCACTGCTCCGTGAGGCATCCCTGACTCCCAGCAGCTCACAGGCAATAGGCTTGGCTCCCTCGCCTTCCAGCGTCGTGGGCTCAGGCCTCAGGTATAATGCTTACTTTGTTCAGTTAAGTTATTCAGGAATTGTAAAGAGGAGATCTGAGTGAAATCAGAATTTGGCCTGGCATTTTCATAATTGCAGGAACTCAGCTTTTATAGCATTAAAACCATATGAATTTGAATAAATCTTACTTCTCCTTCATCCTAGTGAGTAACTGGACTTAGACCACAGCTGCCCTTTGGGGTCCTCCTGGGTTTTCGGTGCAGCCCACACTGCTGGGAGTGTCAGGGAATCAAATTTCCTCCCGTTTCACTCTACAATGAATCTGTCTTCTTAGATAAACCTGCTACCACAGTATTACTGTGGTTAGACCCCTCTTATAAACCAACTGCCCTCCACAACAGTAAAGTCGTCTTCCTCCCTGTCATACTTTTCTTCACTTAATTTCACAGGGCATGAAACTCACTAGTCAGAAGGGGAATAGCAGAACCAGAAATAAATCCCATATCCCTTATCCTTTTCCTTTGGGCTAGCACTGACCGTGTTCTGTGTTTGCATTTCCACTGAATTTTAAAGACATTTCTTTTTCTTTATGGTAACTCACTGGAAGATGAAGTTTTTTACGTTTTATGGATTTTATGTAGCTCTGCTAAGTCTGGGGCTTCACCTTGAGGAACAGCAGATTTGCAATCTTTCAGGGCTTAGATAGTGCTAGATACAAAGATCACTCAAATACATAGTAAGTCCAACTTAGGGTTGCAGCGTTTGAGAAGGTGGTTTGTTCTGGCTTTTATATAGTAAGTGATCTCTTCAACACATCTGCGTATCCCTGGGGCAGAGAGGCAGACAGTCATTAACACAGTAAGCAGTGTCCTTTCAGAGCGCTCATCTTCAACCCAAACCCGGATGACTCTATTAATTTTCCCCCCTGATGGGTGCAGTGCAAGGAGCAGCCGTGGCACAGATGGGTCCCTGCTGCTTCCATAGCCTGAGCCGTGGGGAGACGTCTAGCTCCTGACCCCAACAGCTCCAAACCCCATGTGCAGAGGGGTCCAACCTCCCTGCAGCGTCAGTACTGGTTGCACCAACCTAGGGAGCAATTTAGTTTGCTCTGAAGATAGAAACAGCCGCATTTTGTCAGCCGAGTAGTGCTGTAAGTTAGGAGTCTGAGTGGGGAGCTGGCCGCCACCCTGCTCGATAGGGAAAACACAACACTTGCTAAAGGAAAAATCTCTGTATCAAGAATTAAAATTTAGGGAGCACAGGTGCTTTATGACCCACTTCTGTGTTTAAGGAATCCAACTCACCCTGGGCATGAGCCCACTCAGCACTTCTTACAGTGTCTGCAACTGCAGTCAGCCTTGCAAGATTAACACAAACCACGCTCTTCACCCACCCCAAAGAGCAGGGTAAAAGCGCTACTGTGTATTGAATTTTCTCTGTCTGTTAAACCAGACAACTTATTTTTCAGCTGAGTGAACATAAAGAGTTTTGTAGAGCTCTGTTAAAGTGCATTTCAGATTTAGAGGAATTCCTTTTACCTGAGGGTACTCAGTGCATTTTCCCTTTTTATCTGTTTGATAGGAGCCAGAAGTACATTTTTTTTGTGTGTGTGTGTGATAGACAATATGCCACAAGGAGTCATAGTTAAAGGCTCTAAGGAGCCAATCTTCAGAACATCTGGCTAGTGAAAGCCCTAGATATGGAAAATATAAATGTCAAGGCTCATATTTATAAATTGGAAGGGCCATGACGACATCTGCTAACAAGCTTTCTTCCAGGGCCCATTTGCTGTACATGGTTATTCACAGGCAACAATAAACATGTGCATGGATCACAGGCGCGGTCTGCCCTTCCCTTCAGTCGCCGAAGGAACACACGCTCCAATAAGACACAAACGCTCTGTTCTCACAACACAGAAATACAAGTGTTTGCAAACCTCACAGCAAAGCTCGTGCATACCAGACCACAGTGGGATACACTGCTGGGACAGACTAAAAATAGCTGGAGAAAAAGCCTTGCATTAACACAGAAGACAGTCAAACTCGCTAGTGTTAACTCTTTCGGTGGAATAAGCGCCCTCCATTTTTGCCTCGCTCCACAGGAGACACTTTGTACTATAGGTCCAGTCCCGAAACCTTATTTTTATGACTGAGTAGCTGTGGACGGGAATCTCAAGACTTAAATAGAATCTAACCTATTCAACCATGGTAGCTTAACATTAACATTAAAACAAGCTATAGGTAAAATAAACTTGCTTCTACATTTATACCCACAGGCACCTTTTCTCCAACTTAATGTCAACTGTAAGTGCATTTCTGATGCCTGAGAAATAAAAAAAATTGATCCAATGCATAAGCATAAAGGTTTTGCTAACGACTTACTATTGTAGGTGTCTAGACGACAGTTCACCCCCAACAGGCCCCCAACCCTCCTGGCACTGGCCACCATCACAGAGACTGCCCAAGAGGCTGCCAAGTTGTCAACAGAAGGAAAAGCAAAAAGACCCTGGACTGCTTTACGATGTCCATGAATTTAGCAAAGAATAAATGGAGCCAATGCTGACTGTCTTGTCCAGTCTGCAGTGTTCTTGGCCACACAGACATCTGTATGAAAACATACAGAAAACATACAGAAAGCAAAGAAGATGAAATAACATGGAGGAGATCTACCTCCTAATTAAAAAACAAAGAAGGATGCCTAGCTATGCTTCCTACCTACTGCACTCTGCAGTAATGCCAGATGATAAAGACATGCTAGCTACAGGTGAGACATGCCCCCATCTCAAAGAGGTTCTGCTGAAGGCTGTAGGCTTCAAAAGCTCACACTTTCATTGGCATGGACTGACTGCAAAGTGAAGTGCAGTGTTTGTAGGATCACAGCCTCCTGCAAGGTGAGCTCAGAGAGGTGGAGGTGAATGCAGAGGTCTGGGGATGAAGATGGAGATGCTGGAGGGGTTCCTTCCTACTCCTTGCTCCAGGGCCCATGCCAACCACAGGCAGCCAGAGTTAAAAAGGGCAGGTAGAAAGAATATTGGAGAAAGAGAAAATTTAAGCAGAAAATGGAGAACTATGGAACTGAAAAGTTCATAGGTTGTCCAAAATCAGGACGAGTCCTGGCACTGGGTGAGGAAATGAGACTGCGCTGGCTGAGAAACAGCGGAACAAGTTGGCATGTGCATTACGGAGGACAGCATAACATAGCTCAACAGCTGCTCCTTCTTGAAATTGAATCCTAAGCAAACATTTTGTTTGTGCAGCATCAGACAGATCTTCGTTGGCTTAACAAAGCTAGCAATGGTAGGGCTATGTTCAGCCCAAGTCTGAAATACACCAAACTGGGGCAGATATAAATACATAATATAGACTATCTTTACTCAACACAGCCCAAATGAAATGTAGAAAAGAAGAAATGAAGAGAAAGCTCTTTATAGGTTCCAGAAAACTTCTTGCATTTTATTTTCAACCTTAATCAGCATTGAGGAGGAAGGAGAAGAAAGTGCTCTTAGATATCCAGTGCTGAAAAATACCTCACTGTTCAAAAATCCTAGCTTTTGTGTGCTCCAATTTTGTTACTTGCTCGCCTTCAAAAATATGGATTTAATATTCATGATGGATTTAAATTTCAGGAAAATAAAATACCTAATGCATTACCAATAAAGAATTTAGTTTCATGAAACAAAACTAAAATCTATATACAAATTATGTCTCTATTTCCAAGAGATTTCTGTGTTCTTTATCTCTAATGATTTTATTGTCAGGTATTTATAGCTTTCATTAAAACAGGGTTTGCATACCTCTTCATATTAATTGTTCATATTGTTGGTGAGACACTTAAGCAATAATGAAAGTAAATATGCAAGGCTTTTGCTTATTTTTTTTGTAAAGTTTATCTATGTTTGTTTCATCACACAGTGTCAGCATGTTGTAGAGAACATCAGGACAAAGTAAAACATACAGATCTTTTTGTGTGTCTAGCAGGTGAAAGTGTAGCTGCACATCTTTTCAGCCCCATCTGGAGGATAACAAATTAACTCCTTGACTTTACAAGGGGAAAGAAGTTATCACTCATGGCCAGCTGACAGGGAGGGTCTATTAGCATGGAGATGCTAGAATTTTGGACACGAACGTCAGGACTTCCCATCCATTACTGTGATGCACGAGAGAGCTATGTGCTGAGCCCAGGTTTCACAGCTTTAATTAATACGTTCTGTGCACTCTGATCAACCTGATAATCCAAGAAGCCTTAATAAAAACCATCTAGGGAGGGAGGATATGTCATCACCGTATCATATGTTACAGTCAGGAGATTTACCTCTTATTTATACTGCACTGAGTTATACTGAGCTGTTATTTTACTTCCACTGGAGGGCTTGCGTACTTGGGGCTGTGCGAAGGGCATGATGAAAGAACTGCCAAGGTCAGTGCTTGTTTAAAGCAGGCACCAAGCCATCTGCTCATCTTAAATGGGGATCGAATAGAAACAGTAAGAAACTAAGAAGAGGAAAATGCAGTATTCCCCATGCTTTGCTCTCTGCTCAGGGGAGCTGAGGATGCCTTCATATAAGCAAGATTGAGTGTTCAAGAGAGGCATGCAACATGGGGAGAGAGAAGGCCCAACCGACGTACTGCTTCACTGCCCAAAATGTCTTCTTCTGGCCACTGTATATCCACCAGAGTTCATAAAAAACTGGGCAAACTAAAAGTAGATTTTAGTCCAGTTCAAAATATAAAGACTCAGTTTCCACCAAGGAACTGGGAGGGAGCATTTGCCCAGAAGGTGCTTTGAGACCCCTCAGTGTGATAGAAGGGTCTTGTACCCAAGCTGTCAAACCATGAGATTTTTCTGATGAGTAGATATTTGTATGCCATACCATGGAGACTGGGGGCAGTCACTGACAGGGACTGTGATCACGAAAGTCTCCCAAGAAGGAAATCCTGCCAGGAGAATAGTGAAGGAAAAGGTAGGTAGAAGTGCTGGAGGAAAGCCAAGGGGCCACACAACACAGTTAAACCCAGAACAGCAATGAGGTGTGGCAAGGGAGGGAAGGTGGGACTCCAACACACCTACGCTCCTGCTGTTCCTGGCTGATGGAGCGGTCCCTCTGAGAGACAGGTTCACTCCAACAAGTTAGAAAGGTCCTGAAGCTGCATCCTCATCCTTGGTTGAGCATAGGGCAAATAAATGCAATGGTGGCAACTGCTTACTCGGCTGCACGGAGATGGACAGGAGGAGGGAACGATCCCCCCCCTCCCCATAAGCGTCAGTAGGCATGCACTCTCCGAGCAGTATCCTTACCAGGGAGGCGGATAGCATAATTTAAACAAACAAGGCCCCAGTGATGGAAATTTCAAGCTCAAAGCTACCATATGGAGGGAAATCATCTGACCACAATTTACCTGTTAGACTTCAAAAGTGTCTAGGTCTCCTCTAAAGAAAAGCAGTCTTTTCTTTAATGAAGTTAAGTACTGTATTTCAGCACCGTGTGTTGTGAAAAGGAAGCAATTTGGATTCATTTACTGAAATTTACCTTTCAGATGCAGTTAAGTGAAATTAAAAGTTTGTCTGAGTTGACAGAGTTCTGTTTTCCATCACTGCATTGTCTTGAAAGAAAGGATAACAGGCTAAGTGCTTAAATTCCATCCAAACTGATAAGGTTCACTCTATACAGGCACACTTTGTGCAGTTTATTACACATTGTCTCCCTTCATCCATCACTGGTATAATTTTTTTTTGGCCTAAAATAACAGTTGCTTCCAAAAGAAATTGATATTTGTGATGTTATTGCATTCATCTGGGGTTGAATAATCAGCACTGGGCTATCAGAGAAATGCCATTTCCAATTACAGGAGGAATTCATTTCATTTCCCACTAATGGCAGGTTTTGGAGGGCTGAGCTTACATCTGGGACAAGAATTTCTTTTTTCTCTTCTGATAACAATTCTTTTCTTTTAATTTCTTTCCTGTGCAAGTGAAGCATCTGTGTGTCCTCAGTGTCTTTGCAAACACCACCTTCACCTAGATCTCTTCCTTGGCAGTGGGAATGAACCTCTGAATTTGCCCACGACATCCTCTCTAATTCTTTCTTCCCACCACTGTATTTCTCTCTTTCACATCCCCCAGCTGCCATTGCACCTTCCAAACCTCACACCTCCTGAAACACCCTTCCAGTTACTAACTCCCCTCGATCCCTTTTTCCCAGGAGCTCTCCCCTCCGCCCTGCCTTAGGGCCCCAGGAGCTATAACAGTCCCTCCGAGCTGGGAGAGGTTCTCTGTTCTCTTGGGCTGGTTTTGTTTGTAGCCCTAAACCGTCTGCCTGCTAGAACAAAGGTGTGATCCTGATCTGGCCTTCATTGACTACTCTGAAACGTCACAGACATTTCTCTACTCTTTCAATTAACTGAGCAGCTCATCATGAAAAGCCAGTGAATGATCTGTAATTAATTATTTATATTACAAGGGAAGTTTAGTTAACACAGTGTCAACAGGAACAATAACACGCTCTGTATGCCAAACTGCAGCCTTCAAGCCCAAGGGTTTTGCCTCCCCTCCCTCCTGCCCCAGCTGGTTTTTGGCTATGGGAGCTAGCTAGGGTTTAAGTTTTGTCTAAGTTCAAATTCCTCCCAAAGACAGACTTCAGATTTGCACATTTCTGCAAAATCAAGTAGTTAAAAAAAAAATCCTGCTACTTGAAATCTCCATTTAATTTTGATTCTTGACAAACAATTTCAAACACAAACTGCAGCCAGGCAGGACTTTTTCATTTTGTTTAGATTTTGGGGGAAGGAGGCAGAAGGGAGAGGAAACCACACATTTCATCAGCATTTTTTATTTTTTAATAGCCTTCAGTGTAGCTGATTACCCAGGAGATCCGCAAATCTTAGCTCTGTCAAAGACAGGGAGAAGACAGGAAGAGCAGAAGCCTTCTCATCCTCCACAGTGGTACTAACCCTCCAACACACAAATCTAAACACAGTCCACTCAGGGGTGCCAACTCAAATGCCTCAGCTGTTAAGACAGAACAAAAAGGAAAGGACAATCTCCAAGGTATAACTGAAAGTAAATACTAATAATGATGTGTGACATTAAATGATGACTCATTTTTCACGAGGCCATTTCAGATTGTAGCTATAACCTCAGATCAGACCCGAACGACTGTGTGAGCTGAAGTCTTAGTGGAACCATTAATTATGGATTTCCTGGCTTTTATAGGTTGGAGTCAGACCTTTGATGTTCCTTTAAGATTGTTCTCCTGTGTTCATTTCCTTTGTTTCTGTGTTGGTAGCTTAAAAAAACACCCTGAGATTTCCATGGAAGTGTATGAGATAGCCTAGAAATGCGTAGTCCATAAAAGCCCTGCAATTCATGGCTCATAAAGTCTTCTAATCCATGGTCAATAAAGCCTTGGAAAAGAGCTGTATGAACCACAGTCATTTCACAGTTCAATGAGGTTCATACAAGAATCAATAATCTGGTTTAAATTCACCCGGATTTGTCCTCCACCTGTATAGTTCTCTTTGACTTTTCAGGTTGAAAGGCAGTTCAAACAGCTGAATTCTGGAGACCTTGCATGGAAACAATAAGTTTTATGCAGCTTTCACCCAAAAGCCATAACAATGACCTAAATCCCTCTACTTTGTCTCAGGTGAACAAGTCAAGTTTCAGGTGTCAACAGGTGAGTTAGGAAACTCAAACTGGAAGAACTACTTGGAAATACAGGGTCATAGCTCAACATAATACTACATGCAGAGACCTCAGTCCATATAGAACATGAGGGGCTCCAATTTAAGCATATGCAAATGCACAATGGATCTATGGGACAGGCCAGAGCGTGAACTTCTAGTACACCGATTATTCTCCAAAAGTGAGTGCTAACAGTCTCACTGTTGAGTGCTGGTGAACATTATTGAGGCAACACAATAGAAGTTCACATGCTTCTCTCCTGCACAGGTAACACTCCATTGCCCATATTATTAGCCATCCCAGCTGTCTCCTCCCAAGAACGATCACGCTACAAAGTCTGGTGACAGGCACACATTTCTGCCCTTTTCTTGCCAATCAGAAAGGAACCAGTTAGAGAGAACTCCCTGTTTATTGCCTTGTGCAAGGTCCAGCTTGCAATTAATGCTGATGAAACCCAACTGCCAAAAGCACAATATGCAGCAGCTGGTTTATGAAAGTTGAGACCCCATCCAATTTATGGGGAAACCAGAGCTAGTCGCGAGTCTCTGATTTAGCTGAACAGTTTGTATTTTTTGTTTTGTTTTGTTTCCAGGAAAACACTAGAAGTTACTCCAGAACTGTAGAAGCACTGAAACCATCTGAAAGCACTAAGGCAGACTTCCCTTCTCCCAGCCTTTCTTCATTTCTAGGGCTGTGATCTCCCACTAATATCTCCCCAGGATCTTTCACTAAGGCAGGCAACACACAGCGTCTGGTTCATCAACAGCGTGGTGAGAGCGGAAACTTATGTTTCCTTATCCCAGTCTCCATCCATATGAAATGGAAGGAGAGGGATAAAAGGTTTTGATTCAGATGAAATCTCACAGGAGCACACAGCGAATAATTTAACTCTAACCTGGGGAAGTACCCATTTAAATACTTTTCCTAGGAATATTTCTCACTGAAAAAAACCAGCAAAGGGCACAAAAGTCCACCAAAGCTATGCAAGCATCACTGTTTTAAGCCCCCAGCTGCACATTTCCACAGGCATATCAGGCCCAATAGCCAATATCCTTTCTGGATAGATAGCATGGGGGCAGGAGGATTGTGCCTAACTGCCAGGCTCCCACCAGATCAATTTTAGCACCTCACTTGTATGACACATATGGTGAGCTGGACTAGACACTTTTGTGAAATGCTGGGACATCACGGGACACCATGGCTTGGTGGCCCCCAGGCAGAAGAAAGATAGAAAAGTCCCTTGTCCTTGGGGCATTCAACTATGCTGATCAAATGCCTCTTAGTTCATGCTTAATCATCCCCTGTGGAGAGGATTCCACCACTGAACACACTTTGAGAATAAAACACATGAATCCTTCTTACCGAGGCTGGTATTAACCTCAGAAATAGCCTTGCTACGTTAAGATTAATATGCACCACCTTAGTAACAACCCTTACATCACTCACCCTGAGAATACAATGAACTACCAAAAAATGAGGCAACTGCTCGATTAAAAAGAATGAATAAAAATAAAAAAAAAAAATCCCAAAACACAAATATGTGGAGTTTTTTCCTTGGCAAAGGGAGAAGCCTCTGAGAGACTCTGACTCATTTTACTTGCAAGGAATTTAGGTGCTATGAAAATGGGAATAAAACTAATGCTCAAAGACAATCATCACAGGTATAGGCAAGCAGCCAGTTCACAACAGATTATTTCATTCCTTTTACTTGTTAGGAGATCTATAAACACTGTGGCTGTTTATCTGCCCATGACTTGGTCTGGATAAAGGCACCAAGAGCTTTCCCAGTTTTAGAGGTGGGAGAATAAATTGCTCAGGAATCCTAAAAGCATACATCAAGAAGCCCTGGTCAAACATGAAGGCTCTTATTCAAACACTAAATGGGAGTTTTTAACCTCAGACTGAGACTGGAATGGCCACGAAGTGTGCCTACCTCCACTCTCTTCATATACAGGACTTAGTTAAGTATTTCATTTTGCCTCAGTTTGCTGTTTTCAATGCAGTCTGAGATCTTAAAACACTTCAGCCTCAGAACACAGTTAAGAAGATTGAAAGTCAGATATGTCAGAATCTTAAAAACTCCCAGGAATATTCTGCATGGTTGGAAAATGGGCGAGTCTTTGGGCTGAAAACTGACAGTAAAGATCAGAAAATAATTATTGGAAGAAAGAAGGCAAACACAGAATATTTTCCATTGTAATTTTTTTCCTGTTTTTACTCTGACAAGTCTCTGTTTCTCTATATTTTAAATATTCTAAGCATTAGCTTTTTTTCTCTTTACTTTTCCATCAAAAGTGTCTATAAGCCTTCCTCCCAGTTCTTCATTAGGCTCCAAAAACATCACCTCGCTCCCTGTCTCTCCCATTTAGCCTTTCTCCAACCCTCCTTATGGTCTAATCAACAAAAGCTGACATCTGTAAAGAGCAACTAGTTAGGAGACAGCAGGAAGAGGCTAGAGACCATAAAAGTTATGACTCACCTGTCTTCTATCCGAACCCAGAGGTCATTGAACTGCCTCTGGCGATGATGTTTGTGCTGCTTCTTGTGCCATTTCTTCTGCCTGCCAAACTCTTCCAGCTGGCTGATGCTATCTGGCAACAGGAGGTGAGGAGACAGGCTGTCTTCTTCATCCATCTGCAGGGGCTTCAGGGAAGGAGACGTCAGTGGGACCTGCTCAGAAAGCTGGACAGCAGGCAGGGCTGTTGCTTGGGAACCTTCCAAGGCTGGGCTTGTCTTTGTCGTCCTTGAACTGCATAACACAAGATTTAAACATTTGATGAATAAGCAAGGAATTGTGCTACGAAAAAGTGAAAGCAAAGGACTACACCACTTGGTGGGTGCTCCTAACTGCTCAGAAGGTGTACAAGGAGAAAGGTTTTTGTTCTGGGGCAGCAACTAAAGACAGCAATGGCATTTCCTAGCAATCTTTCAAATAAACACTAAACTGAAAAAGGGCAAAAAGGCAGTTGGTACACTATTGCTGTTTTCTGGCATTTTAATTACTTCTTGCAGGCTTTAGAGCCTGCGGCAGGGGTCAATGTCGCCTCCCCCGCTGGGCTGAAGGTTAAATGGCAAAAGTGTGAAAACAGAGATCTTAACAGAAGCTGATCTTAAATTAATGACATAATACTAGTTTCCTTCTTACTTTTTCAACTTTGGATATGATCTATGCAAAACAAGTAATTGTTTTGACTGCAATAATAATTATGCTTGTTCTGTCAAGTTAGGATTAGTGATGGGGAAGCCCAGACTGATGACAAAAGTATGGTCTAATGGCTAGGTTGCTGGGACAGGATATGTGAGACCTGAACTCTAACAGTTTTTGTATACTGGAGAAATGAAGCGAAAAAGGGGTAAATGAACTGTCCAAAGCCACCCTGAAACAACACTGCCAGAGCTCTTCACTCCTGTTTGAAATACTACCACCTCTTGCATATGACTGGAACTATGCAGAAAAAGGCCTTTTATTGTTTTCATATTCTAGAATTTCACTAATTTTAGAAAAAAAGTCAATACAAACTCTCTCCTTTGATATGCAGCCATGTGAACTTACATTTGTGAGCTAAGGTATCTGAAACAAAAATCTAATAAACCAGTACGGACACAAAGTGATTTTTTTCCCCCTAATGTCAGTAGAAGTTCCTGTTTGGTCTTAATTGCAAGAGAGGAACTTTTTGTGTCTCTGGGATGGCCCAAAGAGTTGTAGGTACAGAAAATGGAAGAGAATTAATAGGCAATATGAAGCTGTGGTCTGCAAAACTATTTGTATTACATGGATGCTATGACTTTTATGACAGAAACAATTAAAGCCATGTGAAAAGTCTTGCCTCCTGAGTGAAACCAGTAAGACATTTTAATGAAAAAGTAATAAAAAACCCTAAACTTCATTGGTGACAATGTACAAAATGTGCTGCAAGTGAAACCACATGTTTCATTTATGGAACGTTTTGTTCTCTTCCAAAAAAGTCACATCTACTAGTAATGGCAGCTTTTTTTTCTTTTTTACTTTTTTGAAGTCCATTACAATAGCAGTCAAGATGGTCATCTCTATTTCCACTACATCATGTTCTTCCAATAACTATTGATAATTAATTGTTGGTACTATGAGACTCACTGTCAAAAACCGTAGTAACTTTGTCACTTGTAGCCAACATTAATGAAGTTCTTCAGAGATCATTTGACAGAGAAAAGAAAGGCACTTGTTTAAACTAATTCTAAAATTCTTCGAACTCATTCATACTCACTCCATGCTCTATTTTACATCACAGAGAGATTTGCTGGTTCTGGATTTTTTTTTCCCATTAAGACTTTCTTCCATGAGTCATGTTGAGGATGAGTTTTCATTAGTGCAGCAACTTTCTTTGAGAGATGTTGGTGCTCTCCAAAGCCTTCAAGACTTCTTAGGCTGTGACATAGGCTCATGGATGAAGCAAAGCCATCTGCAGACTCACATAAAAGGAAAGGCTTTCATAGGTTTGCATTGGGTGAGTCCGTCAGGTCAGAGCAGACAGTTCTTCATTTTTATCCAACCATGACGGTGGATCAGTGAAGTATCAACATGCAAATGCAGCCATTTAGCAGCTTGGAAGATAACACAGTGCGAATTTGGATAGGACAGGTTAGGCAGGCAGGAAGGACCTGGACCAAGCATCTACAAACACCATGTGGGTAACCGCAATGGCAGCAGGCAGCAACGGGTGGCAAGAAATCTCTGGCCTCATTGCCTGCTGCACTTACGCCAAAGCAAAGCTGGGTGATACTGCCCAAAGACAGCTCGTTCTGGTACTGCTCTGGATACCTCTGCTCTTCACTGTGTGGTGTGAATTCACCCAGGTCTTCCTGCAACCCAGCCATCCATCTGCACTCTGGGGAGAAGAACACTACCCTGGCCACAAGCCTGTGGTGGGCAGAAACATGTTAAGAAGGCCAGAGCATGGAGCAGGTGTGAGAGCCCAAAGTAGACAAACGATATGATCATCACAGCTGGAACTGAGCTGTTGCCAAGATTTCTGTTTCCATTGACTTTCTTCTTACCACCAAAACTGTTCCTCCTGTTCTGATCAGTCGGTAATTCCCCGAGACACTGAAGGTAGGAGCAGCCCCCACGTCAGTCGACATCTGCCAGCTCAAGGCTGGGGCCGCCATTTGGTTCCTTGAATGGTCTTAGAGACATCTGAACACATACTTTCCACCCTTTAACACCTACTATTTTGTTACACATGTTTACCTTGCTCTGAGCTCCTAGTAAACTGCAACCAGTAGAGAGGTGTTTTTATGGGTTGAGATTTTAGAAACCACTTAAGACGACTGGCAGCTCACTTCTTATTAAAATTAATGAGTTTGGGCATCAAAATCCCAGTGGTGGCTTTGAAAGCTTCTAGCTTAATTGTTTCCACTACCATCACATGAGCCACAGGTTGTAAACTCGATATTTCAGAACATTCTTTGGGAAGAGAATAAATAAACACTGAAGCAACGTTAAAATGTTGTAACCTAAAGAGGGTTATAAACTAACCGCTTGTACTTCAGAGTCGACGCAGGGGGAATAGCTCTACTGTGGCAACTGCATATTACATTTGGTCGATACTTGTTCCATTATTCCTGTACTACTAATAATTATCCCAAGACCTAGGAGAGACTGTTGAAGCCTGTATGTTGACGCATGCTTACTTCTTTCAAAAAAATGAAATTTTTTTAAACTGATTTAATAGATCTAGAGACCTGGTTGTTTTCAAATCTGACCATCATCCTACAGAGATTCAAGCAGAAGTAAAATCAAAACTTTTAATCCCACAGAATATGGATATTTAATCCAAATATATTGTAAGAATATTTAAAGATTTTAATTCAAAGTAAGGTAGACAACCTATGAGAAGATAACATTCCCATTGATTTCAGTAAAAATTTTATTAATACAAAGGGTTTGAATTTAATAATATTCTGGATTTTTTTCCCTCTAAAAATAAAAAGGGATTAAAAACTCCCATCTGCAATAGGATACCTGGACAATAGATCTCCCCACTGCGTGAAGCTTTACTGTTAGATTCAACTGATCATTTCATGGACTATTTCATGCCTTGCCTTTGGTCTCAGTCTCAATGCACTCTGTTAGCACAGCTGCACTGTATGAAACCATGGGGATATAATACACTTTTTTTTTTTCACTCCTTCACTACTGCTGAGACAGCTTTTCAAGATACATAGCCATTTTTAAAGCCAAAGAAAAACCAGGGCTAGTTTTCAGTTTTTGAGGCCACAGTGCCTCTCTGAAGAGTTAGAAAGTACCACCCAAATATCTTGGTCCACACAAAGATCTCAGAGATTTTTCATGAATAACTTGATACAACTCCAGGCTTAGAGGTTCCACCCATTTTTATGATCTATGATTCCCACACAGGGTGGTCTTTGAGAAACTAGAAGTATTTCTAGCCCTTAGGTGGGTTTTTCTCATCTCTGACCTTAATTTCCCTCCTGGGTTGCACAGCTCTGCAAAACAAGTTATCTAAAATAAGAGAGTCCAAATAGGAAAACTTGGGAGTCTCAGCAACTATCCTATGTGGCTTGGTCCTAAGGTACAGAAAACAGAGTGAAAACAGGAAAACATTTACTCTTGCTAGTTCTTGAAAACACTTAATCCACAGACAAACACCCCTGTGGTTTTGTTTTACTTCTGCTGAAATTTGCCATCCTTTTCTAATTCTTTTCAAGAATTAAAAGAACAAAACAAAACAAAACATGCAAGTAGTTTAGGCTGAGCTGTATGCTCCATTAGGCTGTCTCAGCATTTCTCTCTCTGCCTTGTGGCCTCTAGTGTTGCTCTGTGCTAGCACTAATGAAAAATTGACTCATCATTGGGATTTGCTAGGGTTATTGAGTGGAACTGGTCAGAAAAATGACATTAACATCATGAAGTCCTGTAATAGTTTCTTTTCATAATTCCCAGGCTTAAAATTGCCCAGGTCCTACTTTCATTCTACCTCAAGCCACCGGGCAGTCTGGCCATGCTTTTCTCCTCGCCCAGGCAAGCATCTTCCTACCCCTCGCATGAGGTATCCAAGTTCTGCAGCTCAGAGGGCCGGGACCATCTCTGGGCTTGATAACCTCCGCTGTGGGGCACATCAGAGCATCCACTTTTCACTCCTGCTCTGAGCGACCCTTGCGGACAGACCACCTTTCTGCACCGGTGGAGTCTGCGTGCTGTTAACACTACATCTTGCACCACCCCTTGTCCCCACTAACGGATTTTCCTAACCACCGATTCTTTGACAATTGTCTGAGGGAAGCATCAGGCAGGGCAGACCCCACTAATGTCTCTGCCCATTGACCCTGCCAGAGTAATGCTAATAACGTTTGGGGTGAGTCCCATCAAGTCTCCCCCGGGATTCAGCAGGGCCAGGAATTTGCCCTTGCTTTAGCTCATGAGAGAGTACATGCCTTTGCTGACCATACACATCTTCCACACAACTAAATCATCAACCTATTTTTTCAGTAATCTTGCGGTAACATTTCTGTTCCCTCAGATATGTGCAGAATCTTCTAAAATGCAAGTTTGCCAATTTGTTATTTGCATCTCTTCTTTGTAGCACAAGCAACGGAAAAGTTTTGCTCAGAAGACTGCCATGCTTCGCATGTCCGTCCAAGTACAGCAACATCACTGAGGTTTTCTTGCTTCAATTTTCAGAACTGTCAGACAAGGAAAGATTTTGTTTCATCAAGAGAGAAGCTGTGGTGATAGTAAGGAATGTGTGATGTGGCAGCTTTATCCTTATGCCACCATTCTTGGGATGCGCCCGGATGACAGCCAGACACTAAAAGAGCAGTTTATTATAGATGGATTCTCATAAATTCCAGTTTGGGAGTCTTTGTCAAGGCAGGAATTCATCAGTCCCTCGCACGCATCCTTGCTCCCCTTGCCACAGGCCACAGAGACATCTGCTTCTTGCTTTTTTTCCCTTACGCATCTCAGAGAGCAGTCATGCACACCCACAAGATGGGCACCAGAATGTCCTGTCCCAGAAGAAGTTTTAAATTTTTTTTCTCTTCCACACTAGGATGAAACTCAGATTTTCAAAGCTCTTGGGAGAGCAGCAAACAAAAGAACAGAAAACCAGGCAGAAATCCTAACTCACCCCAGCATAGCTTATAGGGCCTCTTACTAGTGATGTGAAGTATGGATTTAGACCACGGTCTTGCACATAACCAGGTGACACCAGTGCATATCACCATGGAGTCAATCTCCTTCAAGATGAAAGCACACACACACACATATATATATATATATTTATTTTTTTTCACTGCAAAGGAGAGTAACTCCAAAGAAGAGATCAGAGAATTAGGTTCTCCCTATACCTAACTTATCTGAGCCGCTTCAGGTAAGTGCCATAAATTACTGACGATGAATTTGGGCTTAAGAGACAGCAAAAGAGAATACCTGTGAAATCCCTGATTATTCACTCACCTGATTTCCTGAATTATAATGAGGTTATTTTATTCAGGATGCAGTTACCTTTGGCCTGTACAGTAAAGTTAAAGCATTTTCATTTCTTAACAGAATTTGGAAACAGTTGTTTTTTCATTTTTGCACCAGAATCAACTACATCTCACGAGCAGTTAAATTAGGTTAAGTAGTTAAATTAGATTACCGTCTACCCCAAACTTGGATGGTATCTCTGGACTCAGAATCCACGTCAGACTATTTCTCTGGAAAGAATCACTATTGTTCAAGAACTGTGGCCTTAGTTTGAAAGGGAATTTAGTCTTCAGTATACAGATATATACATGCAAACCCTCAACTCTGTGCATAAATGAAGTGAAAAGCTTGTGAGGTCAAGATATTCCCATGGATGGTGATATTTTCCTTTGTAGTCTGAGATACTATAAAATAAGAGGAGTAAAACTTTTGTTATCTATTCAATTTCATTAAAAGTTGAGCTGATCTAGGGCATAGGAGAAGAAATGCAAGTTTTCTGCATCTTCAGCGGTTGAATTTGCTGAAAAAAGAGAGGACAGCTGAAACATTTGTAACATGCCATTTCCACATTTTCATATGAATTCTTTTATTTCAGAAAACTCAAAATGTTTCATTTCAGCACTTTCTGAATAAAGCTTTTAAATTTTTTTTAGTCTTCTGTTTTCAAGGACTTAAATGCTACAAAGTGGCCTTTTTTGTTTAAAAATGTATCCCAATCAAAAAGACAAACCCAACTAATAAATAAAAATGACAAAAACCCAAGAAAACCCAACCCTTGCCTTCAAAAACGCCCTCAAAATGTTCCACTGCAGATTGCTCTGAACTTATTTCCCCTCCTCGACTTTTTGGTTCAGTTCTTGAACTGAATAATCCTTTGTTCACGCATCTTTAGTGTAAACTGTGTAAGCTTCACACTCCAACCTCAGATGATGGTCTGTGCCCACAGAGGGAGGATGGGTTGACCCTCCAGTCTTGCTTCCATCTCCCACATTAACAGCAAATAAGAACCTTCTTGCTCATGGCACACAAAGCCTCCCCTCAGACTCTATTCCCTAAATATTCACTGTCTTACTATCATCATCCTAATTTAGTGCTAAGCTATTTCCACCTGGGTAGTTTGGTTTAAGCAAAATATTCATAACATTGCTGCCTTTGGTGTCTCGCTGTTTTATGGAAGTTGTACTTAAAGCTCCTTGGACAGAATATCTATCCCATAGGTCAAGATGGGCTCTTTTCTGCTCAAGCATCCTGGTTCAACATGGGAGCACATAGCTATGCAGCTGTCCTGGGACATCTGGTTCATTCTGGAAGTTTGCCTCACAGAGGAGAGAAAGGGCTTCACGTTCAAATTACAACTCCTATACGTCCATGTACCACTGAAAGACTTGCCAAATAATGTTAACTAAAATGTTTCAGCACCTTCTAACAAATTTTTGAGTGCTGACTTTTCAATGAAGTTTTAATATTTCTGCTTTTCCTCCCTGATTTTGGACAGAATCAAATGTTGGAGTATCAGAATTACCTTTGGACTGGAAATTCTGACTTCTGTTTAAATTTGCCAAGAATACACAGGCTTTCTGATGAATCTAAAGTGATGGTATTAGACCACAAAAGAAGATATTAGGGTTGCATTTTTATTGAACTAGAATATTTTCAAGATTTATTCCACACATTTTTTTCTGTTATTGCTTGTAAAACCATTAGTAACCAGAGTCAACATATTGCTCTTTCCTTTTAGTAACTTTTAAATAAATCCATATATATTGCTTTAATAAAGAACAATGGTGGACTTGTTATTGGGAATGTAATCTCTCTTTCCTCTTTATAAACTCTGATCTTTCTATGTTTCTCCGAGGTGATATCAAATTAATTATACACAGCAATTTTTTCAGGTGCTGGAAATTAACTTCCATCATTCAACAGGTTCTGCAAAGCATAAAACTCTTAGCCACTTGGGCCCAATCTGCAACATCAAGTTTCTTCAGGTCTAATTGTGACATTTCCAAAGTTTTGGTTTGGGCTTAGGTTTTGGGCCAGTTCTGATTCTATAGTGTATTTATGGTGGTTTGGGCAGTGTCTGAGACACTGGACAATGATGACCAAATGCTACCATCTCATCTCAACCGTTACGATTTCAGACTCCAGTGACCAGAAAGCAAGTCAAGGGCTTAAGAAATCCTTCTTTCTCCTCCAGCTGCCACAATCAAACTAGAAATACTCACCAAAACATGTCTTTCTCCTACTTCCATTTTAAGTCAACAGAGTTCCTGATGTCTATGGCTGTCTGCTCCTCTCTAGTCATGGTCAGCTTTTAGGAGACTGAGCTGTAGAGTCATGCATAAGGGTGGGTTTGCTAACTCAGTTGCAAAACTATTCTCAGCTCATGTGTTATTCCCAAACCATTCCTGATCTTGGTTTAGCATAGAAAAGAAAGCGAGGATGCATTTGTTCCATCCCAGTAGTTGTCATCCAGACAGGTTTCAAGACTAAGAAGCTGACTGACAAAAAAATCCCCCAAACTGGCTGCTGGATTTTGATTCCTCAGTAGAGTTACAGCTAATACACAACTACTGTCTGTATCTTACTCGTTTGCAATCCAATTTGAATTTTGCTCCCAGATTGTCTTCTTTGGGAACTGGTTTCCCTTCTCTGCTGGATCCTCCAGAGAGAAGAAACATCTGCAGGAGTCTGTATTTTCCATCACATCTTAAAAATAAACTCTCTACAGAGACATCAACTGAGCAAGGTACCAAATGCCTAGCTTGAGGGACTAAAACATTTTCACTGACTTCAGACTTAAACTAAGGGCAGATTATTCAGTGTACGCCTGGCACTGTCTCCTCCACTTCCCTCTGATGCTCTTGAAGCTGGGCCCTGGCAGAGATGAGATACTGGGTGGATCACAAATCTCTCCAAGCAGGGCAACTTGTCTTCCTTAAGTACCTTGTTCAGTCCAGGCTATTACAATTGCAAGATGACAGATAACATAGGTACATAAGTAGCTGCTATCACTAGAAGGAGAGAGACATGGACCACTTAAACTGAGCAGCAGGCAGAAGTGTGGAACCAAAGAGCCATAAGAAGACCATGGCTGCAAGAGATCCCACAACTCTGTTACATGAAATCCACTTTTCCTCTCTGTAGCTGACACTGTAAAACATCTGATCTGCTTAGCCATTGATGGCTGCTGAGCTAAAAAAAGGAGCACAGAGCTGGTCTGCCTTTCTCCAAAATACTGTTATAGCCCATCGGCATTGTTTTTATCACAGGGCCCGAGTGTTTCCAAGAAAAGAACAAAACAGTTATCAGAAACCCTATTCAGACAACACTTCAGCCTGTCTGTGGGCATTTTTACAGTAATGGACAGAGCCCTTGAAATGTAATGAAGGCAGGAAAGTTCTTCCTCCAAACTCCACTTGCTTTAACGTCTAACACTGTTCTATCAACTCTAATCTTAACAGACTTCACATAAGGTCTCTCTACATATTAGCCTGGTTTCACCCGGGTTCCCTCTCTGTATTAACTCATGCTGATGAAACTGCTTGTATCAAATACTTATTTCTGTCTGACAAATCCATCCTTCATTAAAATTCTTCATTAATGAAGCAGATACATTGCTGCTGAAACCTTAAGGAAGAAAAGAAGGTTTTATATTCTCTTTTTTGGTTGTTAATTGAAACCTATGAGACTAGACCTTGAACTACAGCTTGAATATCCAGGAGGCATCTGTGTCCACAAGAAAGATTGATTTTTAATGAACTCAGGTAAATCTCACCGACTAGTTACAAACAACAAGGACCAGATCTTCTCCCCTTAAAACAGGAAAACTTGCACTAACCCCAGAAAATATCTCTCCTTTATTGCAATGTCTATTATTATTATTTTTATTGGTACACTTAAGAATCCCAGAAATAAACTATGTATACATTAAAAAGCTCCATCTCAACAAGCTGACAAGCGAAAGGTATGAGACGATGACAAACAGATACAGTCAGAGCTTCATGAGGATACAACGACACAGCACTCAATCATACAAAGGCAAGGGCCTTTGCAGCCTCCCTCCCTAAACTCTGCTATACACCTCATTGCAAAGGAGCTTCGAGGGCTCACCTGCTCCAAGGAGTTACCAATACAGCTAAAAACACAGGAGGAGGAGGGTCTGCATAAAGACAGTGCTTCCTTCCTCCTGCCTCTTAACAGGTTAGCACTGGCCACCATGAGTCATGGAAGTCTACTTAGGTTCCCTACTAACAGCCTCTGACAAGAAAAGGGGTAGGAGACTGATGGGTCTTTTAAGCAATTCTGGTGCCAGTTGTCTTCCAGTGGAAGAAAGGGAGGGAATGTCCATGCATGGCTACCAAGGGCTTTCTGCTGGCCCAGCAGAAGAATTAGGCCAGCTGGCTTCCTTGACCAGAGGGTTATCAAGATCCTCAGGTGCCCTTTGTGTAATCTCTGCAGATTTAATCTGTCAAGGAAAAATAATAAATTAGACTAGGGATTGGCTGTGGTTGAAACCTTCACTGGGGGTGCTCTGTGAACATGAATGACAAATGGCTCTTATCACAAGCTTAAGCAGACCCAACTTCTAGATAAACTGTTTATAAACACACACAAAGATACGCAAAACCAGCGATTAAGTGTAGCTCTCCTCCATGAAGAGGACCCCATACAGCAGTGAGTGAAACACCAGAAAAATAAAACCCACCTGTTCTGCTGTTCCTCAGAGCACAGTAAGTCAGTTAGGAAGCCTTCTCCCTCCATTGTATGTGCAGTCTTAGTCTGCGTTTATTTATTTGTTTGTTTGCCTGGAAATGCTTTATCTAAGTGCCAGTTTGAGAGGGTATCACAGCCTAGTATTCGTAGCACTACCTAGCTCTGAAAAGCACGTAATATCACAAGTCTAACAGATGTCAGAGACTCGTCAGAACTATGCCTGGCATTCGGCATGGGTTCTAGCAGTCGTGTTAGCTTCTTATCACTACGCAAAGCTGGAACACTTTGCGAGTGACCAAATTGGGACTTCTCCTGAGGCGGTACTGTAATCCAGCTCAGACTACAGAAAAGCCAATATTCCTTTTTTAGTAAAAGGCTTTTTATCTCAAAATCACTCTCCTGTTTTCAAATAATTTGGGAATTTAAAATTGGGGGTTTTTTAGTATACATTTTTAAAGTGAACTGTCTTCTCCATTCACAGAGTGCACCCTCCTACCACCCTCATGGGAACACGTTGTCTCTGCAACATGGCGCTGCACTGGAATACACATTTCATTTTTCAAAGGGTCTGGAGGAGCGAGAGTTCAACTTCTATGCTCGCAACCCTCATTCAGCTTTTGACACTGCTGCTTAATCCACACTGAATATCATTCCTTGCTAGTTCTCCTGTAAGGGCTTCATCTTTTAATAAGTGAGGACTCCTTTCTGTCTCAGACCACCTTCCACTGTTAAGTGTTGAAATTACAGCACAGGTTGGGGATGCTGCCTTAGCCAAAAGGGCCCCTAGGGAACCCCATTTTCTGCTACGCTGTCTGTACAGTAGAGCTGAATTTATATTGGTGTCAGACACAGAAAGCCCTTGATTTTTTTTTCTGCTGTTGCAGTCTACCCTGGCAGCTAAGATCAATCCTGGATAGGTGATATCTCCACACCACAAGTGTGAGATTGACAGGCATGTACCAGGTGACACGAAGCCCAGAAACAGAAAGTCTGTACAAATCTACTGTCACTGGAAGCAGCTCCGCATGGGAAACATCTGTACAAGAAAGTGCTGAGAGGAGTGGGTGAGTCCCAAGCACTGGGAAGGAGATTCAGAAGATCTCTGCATCATGCTCTGCAGTGGCTGTCTCTTATTTATTCGGAGCAGCACAGCACTGCCAGTGCTTTCACAGCTCTCCTGGCCTAAGCGCTGCCCATCAAACCCCAACAGGGGAGGGATCGCCCAGTGGTTTAGGGATTATAGTATAACTGATGCTAAACTAGCTGTGCTGTCATAGTTTCCCTCAGGGAGTTAAAAAAACTCTTTATGCCTCAGTTTTCCATCCACCCCACGGAGATAACTCCCCACCTCACATGAAGATAGTGAGAAGAAAGACAGCAAAGATTCAGAGATGCTGTGCTGGTGGAGCCACGTGAGCATTGTGGACAGATAAGCGTGGGCTGGACTGCGAAACTGCCACCTCGTGCTGTTGAAACGCTGCCCACATAAGAAGTTATAATTAAAACCGCAGAATGATTCATCTGACTCATCTCTCTGCAATGAGATTAAGCGCCTGGGGCTGCCCCACCGGGCCCGCTGAGATGGAGACATTAATTCTGAACGGAAGCACAGGCTACTCAAGCAATGCTCTTTTGCTGAGCAAATGATGACACCCTGCACACATGTCTGTCTGTCCCTCTCTCCCCTCCCTTCTCTAGTAAGACTCAATCTGACAGCCAGTTGTAACTGCATTATCCCAAGTAGCATAGAGATCAAAAAAGAGCGTACGTCTTTATTTGCATGAAAATAAGCAGGAAGGAGTCAGGCTTTATGAAGAAAGGCTCAGGTGTGAGTTCAGCCCTTTCCTAGATACCAGAGTCTAACAATTAGAAAACCCACAGGAGCCCTAGACTTCATCAGGTCTGTCATTCACAGACTGACCAAGGGTTTCTTGGAAAGGCAGGGGAGGGTAAAGAGGGAGGGAAGTGGGACAGTGCACCCCAATAGTGAAAAAAGAAGAAAATAAAATCAGTCTCCTGCTCTATCATCTAATTTAAAACACTTCTGGCTGCCTGTGCATTTCATCTGCTGCTTTTCCCTGATTTCAGTGGGAATCGCTGACCATTCAGCAACGATTGCTATCAGTATGAATGCTTGAATGCACAGAAAGCACCCTAAATTCATGGCTGCGTTTGTAAAACAAACAAACAAAACCCCTATTAACTCTGCTTTCTTTCAAGTCAATGTCCTTTCTCCTTGAGTGGGATGTTTCTAAAATTGCCTCGGGGATTTAAAACCTCAGTGCCTGCTAAATGTCAATGGAAGTTGCACTTTCCAGTTTCATTTGTGACCTAAAATCTAATCTACATATAAGTTTGATGCACGTGCAAAATTCTCATTTAACGTTAGCAAGAAATAACATGCCTCTAGGGGAAGAAAGATGATTCCTTTGTCAGAAATGCAAAGCAAGGTTTGCTTTGACAAAATGGTGGCAAAAAGCCAATCTGTGCATCTATTGTATTTATTGACTGTAGGTCAATAAGGGAATGACTCACTGCTCCTGGGAAGAAGTCTTGAGTCTGGGTGGCACGACAGAGGAAGGAAGGAGGCACCCAACAAAACCATGTGTGTGCCCAAACTGGAGTCAGAGGTAGGGACACAACAAGGTCCTTCGGATCTGCATCTGTCAGGCTGGGAGAAGTGGAGGACGAGCCACTCACTGACCTGGACCAAACCACCACCAGTACTACCCTAGTGTTAGACAGCCTTGATTCTTAGCACTGCTGATTTCAGAAACCAGCTTTTTCTCTCCAAAGTTCACGCAGGGACTTCTGGATCTTCCTCGTGCTGGAATATGATGCCTTGACTCTGTGGGTGTTAGGAATAATTCCTTAAAATGACTTAAAATGCCGCAAATGCAGGCAATGTTACAACCTAAACCCACTACAGCAGCAGAGGTTTACTGTTCTCCTTGTACAGAACCACGTCAGTTTATTTCAGCTAGCAATGTTTTCTTTCCCCTTCAGAAATCAGGAGGAGACAATACCACAAAAGTATTTCAGATCCATGTGAACCTTGTTTAGCCACTGTGGATTGGGATTTACATTCCAGGGGTATAATGAACCCAGAGACACAAAGATGTGGGCACACAATGTTATTAAACCCTTGAAGATTATCCTGGTCTCACTTAATAACTTTGCCTTTTCTTAACGATGCTGGCATGTATATGAACTATAGCCTTTAGTAAAGCTCAATGCCAACAGAAACCAGCAACTTTGCAGAGGCTGAGCAGCAGCCCAGTGTAGTCCTCTCTGTTAGAGCTCTGGACAGGCTGTATCTTTTTTCTTCAATGGAGGGGGAAAGTGTTTATCTGGGAAGTGTTTCACATTAAGGACAATAGGGAACTGTTTAGCTTTCCACAAATAGGCTGGTATGCAACTTCGGAGCACTCTCCAGGGAAAACTTTGGAACACTGGCTACGCCTTTCCAACAGAGATTTCATGTAAAGTAGTTAATGCCCCACATCCTTCATCCTGATTTATTTCTGCTTCATCCTTGTTTCAAAGTGCTGTGCAGACTTCAAACACAACATGGGGCTCATCTCTCTGAATATGCACTTTGATCGCTGGGGACTCCAGATTCATATCGGCCATTCAAACATAAACAGGGATGTGCTGTCTCGACAGAGGTATTTCTGCAACTGCCTTTATTTTGGCAAGAGTAATTTGGAAATGTGAAGCTGGGGTCAGATCACAGGAGATTCAAATCTAGTGGCCAGACAGGGCACTGGATACCAAAGCGCTTGGAGCCCGCCTAAAAATGCTGCAGGTTAGCAGGAAAATCTTCGTATCCCCGAATTGACACATGTCCTGGCAGTCAGTGGAGAAAGGTTTCAGTGTGCTCTTACCCACAAATGGGAGCACCAAATCAAGTCTCTCTTCCTCTGGAAGCTGCTACCAGCAAAGAGTGGCACTGCAGAGTTGTGAGCTGGTCCCATGTAGCAGTAGAAAGGGCAAATACCCCAAATCTAGTTCTTCTGTCAACTCTAGTCCCCTGTGGGACCAACTGTTTTCTCACTGAAGTCAACAGGAGTTATGACCATGCTGGGTGGGGTGTAAATTTAGATTTATTCTTGCTGCTGTTGAAAAATTCTGCTCTATGGTGGGGCTAGAGATGAGGCAGATAGATGGGCATAGCCAAGTCCATACTGGCCATGATGGGGTAAATCCTCCAGGTGCTTCTCCTGACCGGAGTCTCAGAGGTCTGTAACAGTGGGAAAGGATCCAGTTTTCACAAGCAGAACAAGTGCCATCCATGCAGTCACCTGCCTGAACAACAGGTCAAGGCGGAAGCCCAAACAGATAATTCAGTTTCTGTCAGACACTCCCTGTGCCCCAATCTTTCTCTCTAAATTTGCATGTATTAATCCTGAAATTGCTGTAGTAGTGTATTTTTAGCGATCATGACTGTAGGAAATTGTCTTCATTCAGGATGTTCTTCCATTGTATCAACTGACAGCCACTGTGTCTATATCCATATACAGCATCTGATTAATTTTCCCTCCCTCCTGTTTCTATTCACAGGTGCATTTTTCATTCTCCCTGGAATGCGGAGTATTTGGGAGTGTAGGTGGAAAGCCAAAGTCTTTCAACACCCACTAATAGAAATTTGTTTTATTAATTAACTCTGTGGGAAGAAAAAAAAAATAGAGAGCTGATCCTCTGCTCTGAAATCATGAATCACTGCACAAGAGAAGACATGTCCTCTGAGACACCAGTGGCTGCTTCAGAAAGAGTGAGTGACTGAGTTGCTTTCTTGGGAATTCCTGACTCATCGAACACAGCAGTTTAATCCCCAGGAAAAGGGAAACATATTGGCATGATGTTCACTTGCATGAAGGGTGAACCTCCAAAGGTTCTGGAGATCAGTTTAGCTTGCAGAAGGATTTTAAAACTTTAAAGCTTCTCTGAAGTTTATCTGATCTGAAGCTGGGTACAGTATTCCCAACACATGATTTACTGGATGAATTAAACTCTTTACATACTTTACAGATTACGTATGAATTTACTTTGACTCCTCATAAGAATGATTCAGTGATTATGACATGAAAATGTATTCTAGCTTCTAAGTTATTTACTGTGACAAGTGCTTCATATATTCACCATTCTTAATTTACTAGTCCTATTGTAAGAACCTTTTTTTTGGCACTCCTGCTCCTACTACTAGCACTTAACTAGGAGGAGCAGCTGATATACATGCTTCTCAGTCTGACCCTTCACTATGGCTCTCATAAAGGGAGACCCACACTGTCATTTCACCCAAAGATGGGTTGTGGCCAGTGTGAAGCCACCTGGCTTGGTTGAGATACCACGAGTTGTTAAAAGTGAGACTATTTTGCACTGAAGTGGACAAGAAACAGCACAAGATCACATCGCATATGTACATTAGAGTGACCTTCTACTTGTAGAGGCAATTCAGAAAGGTTTCAGTAAATTTCACAGCTTGCCACAACAAGACCCACCCACAAGGAGTCATTTGGCCATGCCACCAGTTACACAATGTTGTTCTGGAGGGCTTCTAACCCCATTTAAACTGTGAAGAATGTCCCTATGAACACCTGAACACTCATGAAAGATGGAAAATGTACTTGTCAGTGTATTCGTATGTAGAAAACTGTATCCCCAACTGTTTTCTTTTAAGGCACTATTCTTGAAGGAATTTTAAGTGAAAGTGTCAATGAAAAAACTGACTCCCTTTCTTTCTGTTCCTTTTTTAGGAACTCGTGCATGTTAAAGAGCTCCCTGCAAGCAAAATTACTAGCAATTACACTCATGCAGAATCAAGCAGTTCTATTGATTGCAACACAATCCACAGACCTCTTGCTGAAGGAAAAGAAGTCAGGTCTGGAAGTGGAAAAGCTATCTGTCCTAACGTGTGAGGTCTCTTTGCCTGACAATGTGATAGTGAAGGTAAGGGAAGTCAGAGCTGCAAAGACAAAGTGACAGTAAACAGACTACAAACTTCCTTAGATAAATGACATCTTTCAAACCACACAATACCACTTGATACCTTTGTGCCCTTGAGCTGTTACAAAGTGCAGCTGCACTTCAGCCCAGATTGATATCACTTGGGACGGAGGCCATCAATCCACAGGACAAGTGCAGGCTGAATATACAAACAAAACTCACACAAGCTCACTGTTTCAATATAACGCTGGAGAGGGGCTGGTGCAATTTTTCCAAAGGCTTAAATGAGTCTAGTGACACTGTCTGACTTGAACATGGGACCCTAGTCCTTCAAATAGGAGGGAAATTCATCTCCAAAAATGATTAGTCATCTAAAACTAGCCAGGCACCTAGTGCAAGGAAGTTGGGCAAGCTGATGCCCATGAGCAGTCCTCTGGAAAAGCCAGTCTTTTTACACTGACTACAGTAAGCATCTGCACAACTGTGTGAACATACTCTTAGTTTTCTAGCAATTCCCTCGTGGCTCCTCACAACTAAAGACAGGAGACAATCAGCAATAATCTCATTAATGATGACCTCTAAAAGCCACTGGCATCGACGGAAGCCTTGTTGTTGACTTTAGTGCAGTTTGGACCAGCTTTATCTCCTTTATCTAAGGGTCTTTATCTAACTATAGACCAGAATTTTCATCTTATGCTAATGACCTTAGGTGAAAAGATCTGCATTAGAGTTGATGGGAAGGAGAAAGAGGATCAAAAATTAGCTTCTCCTGTGGAAACAGGAACTATAAAATTTGGCTAGGAAATAAAGAACTAGCTCTGAACTTTTGAAGTCTCCAAGGCTATGTAAGTTGACTATTAGATAGTTTATGAAGTACAAGATTCAGATCTCCTAAAAGCGATGGGCTGCAGAGCAGCAAAAATCCTACCAATCTTAGCACTGGCTTCAGGACAGCTCAGCAAGCAAGCTGCCCTTGAGCAAAAAGAAGTAAGCCCAGGTTCCTCAGTGGCCCTGTGTGCAAGTTCCCAAGGAACAGAATGATATGGAATACGAAACAATTTTTCCAAAAGAAACCAGAATTTTTGCCAAGGATAAAATCTAATTGTAGAGAAAAGTGAATGTCCCACTGGGAGAACTAGTCAAGCACAAAATTCCTGAGAAATTTTGTTCAATATTCTTTCATCAACACCATGAATTTTCTTGCTCTTTCCCAGGCTTTTCTGTAGCAAGTTGCTAAATTCTACTCTTTCAGAAGGTGTTTGTCGTTTAAAGGTGGTCGAAAGAACATGCAGATGCATTGGCCCTAAGTAATGCATTGCTCAGGAAGTGACAGGATAATTAAGTTTCTATGGCTGAGAACTTGTAAGTTGACTTTGCTTCTCTACCACATCTTGGAGATTTTGTTCAATTTCTGTCCCCCAAGAGTTACTTTGACTGGCTCAGACTTTGTGGTTATAAGGTAATTATAGACACAAAGACAATTAAATTGCAAAGGAGGATATTTTAAAGGCATGTGGGAATCCTTTGAAAATGTAATGTGCATATTTTCATGACTAAATATTTTAAGCATTAAGTGGTCAAATTCTGCAATGTTAGATGAGGCAATAAATTTGCCAATGCATGTAGATGAACCCCATTTAATCCCTATACACCTCATACCCCTACACACTGCAAATTATGCTGTCAGAGAAACCCCCCTAAATAACTGGCTTGCTTTTCTTCTAAGGGAAGGAAGCTAGTGAAGGGAGTATGATCTTCAGGCTCAGATTAAGTCAAAGATCCAAAGGTTTACAATAGGATTAAGAAGAACTGTAGCATCCCAATGGGGTGATTATTCCACCCACAGAAAAAAAAGAAAGTGTGCATTTTTCCCTGTCTCAGAAGAGATCGGATCCAGAATGGGCTAACATCTCCCCAGCTCTTCTTTTTTTTTCTCAATTGACTCAATTGTTTCCAATGAAAGTGTCACAGCTCTCATAATTTTTTTTTTTACTTGTCTCTTTTCTAAACAAAATTTTACTTATTTCACTACAACTTTAACATTCTCCCAAACACATCCCAAACATTAACAGTTAAGCAGAGTGGAGTAATCCTGCCAGGCTGGCACTAGAAAGCCGAAGTTGCTTGGGCATCCCAAGGAACTTGGCTACAACTGGGAGACTCCTGAGCGCTCTGATGGCATCCGTGTTTCTGGGATGTAGTCATTAACTGGCACTTTTACCAATCTGGGGCTGTGGGGAATGTTGTGTCAAACATTTTCCCGTCTCTGCATATCACGTCATGAAGATTAGGGATCCTGATGGAGTGAAATGGCTGCATCACTGTGTGGATCAGGTGTGCTTTCATCCCGTGACAAAGAAGAATGCATTCACAGTGGAGTAAAGACTTCCACCATGAAACAACGCTAAGTAGGAGAGCCAGGGTCACACCTGTAGGATGCTATAAGAAAAGGTGAAGGAGCAAGCTCTTTGCTTACGAAAGAAGGAAAGCAATAAGCTACAACAGCAAAGACATGTTGCTTCGACTGGGCCAGGAAGTTCAAACATAAGGAGGAAGGGTACTTAATTTCTACAGCAGAGCTCTGAGAGTTTACAATAAACTCTCAGATGGGCAGAAATAAAAGCTTGTCCTGAATTCTCCCATTCTGAAAGAAGATAGCATTGAGCATAAAATCAGAAAGAGCGGTCTGATGGAAATGAGCACTGCTGCTTGTTTTTCTGGCTGAGAGAAAGGTGTGCAGTATGTCAGGGCTTGGCGCGTGGCAGAAGGTCAGAGCTGATTCTGAGAACCCAGCAACAATAGAGTCATCATGGACACAGGTGCTTCTGGGATTGATCTTGCAATTTGGCTGTTTCCAATTAAATGTGAAGCAGCTGTGGCCCTTTTTCTGCTCAAGTCACTGGAATCCATCTGAGGGGAAACTTTCTCCCATCTCCTCCTCTCTCCCCACGCCAAGCAGGCAGCTCTGCTTTCTGAAGACAGAGAGGTGCACGGATGGCCAGTTGGCAGAAGCCCCACCAAAAAAAAGTTGCCTTTCTTATCTCAGGGCAAAGCAATGAGATACTGATCCAGCCATTCATTTTCCAATGCCTTTATCTGGGGACAAAGAGGATAGCCAGCAAAATAAGAAGCAAATATGAATGCTGTTGAAGGCTGTCAGGCAAACAGATTTGGGACGCTTTCCCTCAGGCAACAAAATAAACAAATGAAGCCAACGTTAGGATAAGTTCTCAAGTGTTTATGGCATTGTTCTGCATGCTGAGTATACCAAGGTTTCTTTTACAGAAAGGAATCGATCTTTAAAGAAGGTATTTTCAATAGTCTGCTGGTGGGATTCTAGAAGAGATTCAGGAAGGTCAACACTGGGCCACCAGGCAGACCAACAGAAACTAGGGGATTTCAGAAATCCAGTCAGTGAGAGCTCCCAAATAGCTCCACACCAGCTAAACATACTTTATATGAACTTTTCTTTGCCAGTTCATTGATTCTGGAGCCATCAAACCCCTCCATGTCTTGGCTATCTCTTCTAGCCTGCCAAGGTCTCACTTCACTTTTCCCCAGTACCTTAAGAAAAGGAGAACTTGGCTCAAATTTGTGCTTGTCACTACGCAACAGAAATGTGAGACTCTAGGCGTTCATTTTGGTCGGCTTAAAGAGCAGCCATTTCACAACCCGTGCTTAGCATTTTCGACAGAGGAAGCCAACAATCTTCTGGCTTTACCCAGCCTGTATGTAACTAAAAGCATAAACAGCTTTGGTCTTTGTTCTGTTTCACTCTTCCCAAGGCTTTTCTGATACACAGGAACATTACTAGTCATTTTCTAAAAAGGTATTCTCTTGTCCTTTCTGAAACTGAAATGGACGGCAGAGCTTAAACATCATACTAGACTACCCCACCTATTTATGGTACCACTGCTTCATTATTATTGAACAATAAAGATCAGGCTACTAATCATTTCAAGAATAATAATTATCATCATCATCATCCTATTCTAGGAACAGAGATATTAAAGAAAAATAGTATTTGCGTTTTTGGCAAGGCAGCATTGGTAGTAGGCAGGATGTAGCAGGAGTGTTTTGCTAAAGTTACTTTCATCGTTTCAAATAATGGGGCTTCTGACTTAACCTGAGAAAGATTGTGCTGCAAATTACTGTCAAGAAATCACTGATGTTCAGCCAAACCCACCCTCCGTTTCAATATGATATACCTCCAAACGTTCCTATGCGCCAGCTTAAATTGTTCCTCTTTGTCCTTCTGTGCACAGTGCGTCCACAATAATCCTTTTTTGAATTCAGTTGGCCAAAACATAAGCGTGCAGCTGCTTCAGTTTTTTCCAATCCTTGCATTTTTCCCATGTGCTGTCCACCCCCACCAATCTCTACATTAGAGTCCAGCTGATCTTCCCTGAACAGTATCCAATTTTTCAACTATCAGTGCCAGAATGCAATGCAGTGGGCTTGACTCTCTTATACAACTGACTTGGAAGTAAAGCAGAAATGTCTCTTTTGGCTTTCAGCAGAGAAGAGAGATACCTCTTATTTCATGTATGGTTCACCAAGAATCAAGAGGAAAACACCTGCGCATCTATAAATCCATAAAACAACTTCTGCTTGCAAGCAGCTCAAAATTTGTTTATCCAAAAGTATTTGTTTATTCTCTGTATACATGTAGTTAATATAGCCGCTATCCTGAAATGGTTCCTCTTCTGGGCCTTTCTGTTTTCAAATGTTTTTATTTCATCTTTTAAAAAGGAAAGAGGAGAGCAAAAAAAGAAGGGTAGTAAAAAATGCAAGGTTCCTTAAGAGTCTCAATTATAGCATAACTCCAACATCACAACAATTGGCCGTGCTTTCTGAATATGCCGTCAACTTTTGTCATAACTGTGTTTGACCAGACTGTCTTTTGCAGCTCACTCAGAAATCATAAAATACAAGCTATCCTAAAAAAAAAAAAGAGACAAAATGGTTTGCAGCAGCCTCCTGGTTTCTAAAGGGGAGCCCCAAGCACTTCTGATGGCTACAGCTCTAGCACAACGAAAATACAGTCCCTGATCTGCAGGTCTGGGAGTCTCATTTTTTTCGAAAGGCAGCAAGCTGTTTCCTGTGAATATATTTAAATTCTATTTATTTAAACTTTCTATAATCTTCTACTGTTTCTGCACCTTGAGTAATGCAATTTAGTGGCCACTCTAGATGTCTTTACCATGCCATTTATTTTTCTTTCTGTATTCTCATCCAAGACTGGCTGATCTGCCTGGATCATCAGACCATAGGAAAACATACAGAGCATCTAATCTTTATGGATTACAACCATATGCTCTCTTCTCAACTCAATCCAGTACTCATGCACAACCGTGTACCAAGTTTTGTATGTTCAGTGTTCAGAACAGACTCCACTGGAATTAGGGTTCTAGTCCAGACAAAGGGACCAACCTGCCCAATGTTCTCGTCTGGAGCTGGGAACAGAAGCTACCAAGTGTAGGATAATTCAACTGAGGACATATGCATCGTTCTAGGCAGCAGTTCAAGTCCACTTGCTTTCAAGTATGTTTCCCCCAGGGACTGACAATTTTAGGGAAGATGTTGCGAACAAGAGACATTGCTGCCAAGGTAGGGGAATGCATACACAAAGGTGCCCCGTACTGCAAATAAGTCAACATTAAGCAGTGGCTTTGTTTCAAGTTTCTTGCCCCATCACGTTATTTCAACTCTGTGATGATGTGTATAGACATATCCCATGACCATAAAAAGCAGAGTCTATTCTTGGATATCTCTCACACTACTGTATCTTTCTTTCTTCTCAAGGGCTTGCAAACAGCCAATAAATGAATAGTTTCACAATTTCCAGTTGAAATACTTTTCATGGAAAGATGATGCTCTCAACTAAATGAAAATTGCTGAGGAAAGTGCTTGCTTCCCTGAGCAGAAAGTTTCTTTGTCAGAAACCTAGGGATGGTATATCTCAGCTGTTTTGATATAATTTGTTTCGGTTTTGTTTTGCTTTATTTTTAGACACAGGCATTTTTGTTGTTTTTAGCCAAAATTTCCAGCTCCAGTCAGTGTTTACTGTTCCTCCCTGTGCCATGCTGACTTTTCTCCCTCTGCCAAAGTGCTTCTTAAACCCTATCTGAATATATGCTCTTCCTTGTGTTTGATAGCTTTTTCTTCCTCTTTTTCACATTGTTATTTAAGACTGTGCTTTTATTGCTCAACATATTCCAAGAAGCATTTATAATAAATGCTCTGTCAAAGACACTTATGTACAGTTGAGCCATATCATATTCTATATGAATCATTGCGGATGTTTCACAAACAAGGTTAGATCAGCCAGATTTTCCAACTATATTAAACATAGCTTTTTCAGACATGGTCTACTAGCCCTGCGATTAATCCTCCATATTGAAACTCACCTCATATTTGGACCATGTCACGTCTGCCCACCAGAGACAGGAGCACGCTGCTAACACTTTCTCCTAATGAGGATAACAATCCTATGACAAAGAAATCTCGGCCAATTTTTATCTGCAGAATGCAGGGGAAAGGCTAACTTTGTAAAGCTAGATGGTCTGTCACCATCCCTCCCAGTTTTATTGTCTATGATATCTTTAGACAGAGACTTCATCTAAATGGCCAGGAAAGAGAAATGTTTAGGGGATGAAGAAAGTCAGTTTCACCAACTGAGGACAATTTTGTGCCATATTTTATCTTATACTAATGAAGATTGCTAAGAAAGCCTGGTAAGTTCTTGCCTACTTTACTTCATCAGATAGATGGAGAAGCTTAGGTAATATTGAATCACTTCTTACCTACCCACCACACTTTCCACAGCGCATATGCTACATTATATCTGGTCCTTCAGACAAAACTGAGATTCCACCCGGAAGAAGAGCAGCCTGACAGAGAGGCTGTTGGTGGCAGTCTACTGCCCTGCAATGGGGAAGCAACTAAAACCCCACGGAGAGAAAAAGACAAAACAGCTATGGGAGAAAATGAGCCGAACGAGATGTTTCTTGAAAGCAGAAAGGAACTGTGGCACTTCTGATCTAGTATAGTGACGCAGCAGTGATATGAATCATGCCCCCAAGTGAAAAAAAACCAGCTAGTGAGGGTCCATATGTTTCTAAACTCACACAACGGATGCTTTGCAATGCACTTTTTGCCTGGAACTTGTGTGGGAAAGGGAGGTTCCTCACCCATCTCCTATACCAATGCAATAATCTTGCTTAGTCACGGGAAAAGGGAGAGAAAAAAGGAAAGAGAGAAAGTGATGAATAATCTGTGGGCAACTGCTTACTTTCCAATTGGTTGTCCTGGAGGGGTGTGCTCCACTTCAAATCCTGCTTGTCTCAGTACATCAATCACAGTGTTGTTACCCAGGAAGTGACCTAAAATACAGGTAGAAAATAGCACTGTCAATCAAACTGCTCCTCTCACTCACTTGAGTTTCTCCTGTTGGAACAACAGTTTTGAGAGGCAAGAAGCTAGACCAGCTCCAAAGGCAAGAAAGGCACAGTATGCAATTTGTTGTAAGTCAGACTCAGCTATTCACCACGTAGCCCACTGCAGCCTTTGGCAACGGCCAGAGGAAGAGACAGCGTACAGCCTGATACGGTCTTCTTCCATCTTATTTACCCCTCCCTCCCCTCACATGCCAAGGGACTAGGTGGATAAAAGAAAACCTAGATAATTGCTAGTCTCATCTTCCACTGTGTCTGTTTTTAGGGTGTGCATGGACTAAACAAACTTCTAACATGGATATGAGAATGACCCTACAGTGGTAAAAAGACTATTACTAGGGCTTTGACTCATGAATTGGAACAACTTGCAACTGCAGATGTCCACCCTGCCCATCATCATTCATGGACATCTGCTTATGAAGAAGTTCTGAAGCTGCTGTACTGCACACTCAGTGCTTATCTACGTAAACCAGAAGTGATTCAGGAATTGCTTCATCAACCGCTCAGCCACCTGCACAGCAGGGTTGGGAGGAGCTAGGATGGTAATCTTACCCCTCCTAAAACGTGAAGATGTAGTCCTGTCAACCAGGGCTCTTCGCTAGAAGTGTAAAGGTCGCATTCCTATTCACAGAAGTAACAAAGAGCCCAATAAGAATTGCAGTATGTAGGGGCCTTGAAAGAGTTTACTTAAGGGAGTCCTATATACTTGAGGTCTGAACCAAATCCCACTGGAGTCAATGGGAGCCCTCAAAGGGCTTTGGGTACAGACTCAATAAGGCAGTGTAATCCCTCCAAAGCTTTCAACCTATTGTCAGAGTCCCACATTGTTTTCAGGATGGGTTAGATATATAAAGTAAGGAGGCAAGAAATCCACTAACAAGTTTATTAAAATCCATGTAGCCCAGTAACCTGTCTCCAACTGCAGCCCATGGTGAATGTTAAACGTATATAAATATATACACGAATGACACTGAGAAAGGACAGAACAATCCTCCTCCATTATGTCCATTAGCTTCCAGCTCTGCACGGATGGGTGACCCCCATTTACACCCAGGTCATTGCATCTCACTTCCAGCTCTGAATAGACCAATTCACCATGAATGTGCTCAAGCCTCTGTCTCCATGCACTTTTTGCCCCATGACAACTTGTACCAGGGAGTTCCACCACGTGCCGCGTGTGAAAACACACTCCTCTGGTTTGCTGCTGCTTGGAGAGTGTGTGCTTGCTTTAAGCACAGTGTAAGTGTTTGCTGGAGATGTTTCTAACTGCCTGGCTCCTTAGCAGAGCCAAATGGTTTACATAGAATAAACAAGGCAGGCAGGACATGCCTGAGTCTCCCTCCATGCATGCCACTGTAACCATCATCAGTCATCCCTAGGACACTTCACCCGTACTGCACAAAGTCGCTATGAATTTGAGAGTAATTCAGACCCTAGTATTCACTAAGCCTGCATCTCTCTGCTCACAGTGCCAACAAGGGCGCTAATTCGCATCAGTTGTGGGAATGATGTAGTCGTATATGGCTTTTAGTGCAACTTGCAAGCAAGAGCTTTTAGCCAAAAGACATTTCTTTAAATGATTAAACATGCATTTGCAGAGACCTAGTGTGTTCCAGGATTCCTCCACTTCCTTTTAAGAAAACTCAAAATTTGATTTTCCCCTGACTAACTAACTTAAAACAAAAGCCAAAGGAGCAGACAGCAGTCCCAAAAATATGTTACACACCCTCAGAGATTCAAGAAATGAGACATTTGTGAATGATTAACTGGATTTGATCATATCCTGTTTTTTTTATGCAGTGGCCAAGGCAAACAAAGGTCTCCATTCTGCAGTGGCAAAGTGACACTGGGGAACCAAAGTCAAAGGTGTCAAAGTCAGAGATGTTTCTGAGTCCATGGTACAACGTTCTACTTTCCCTGAACCACTCTTAAATGCCAAGAGATTTCTTAATGTAAACAATCGTCCTGAATCCAGCAAATCTTTGACATCACGAAAGGACAAAAGAACCCAATTTTAACTGCTTTGAACCCAGAAAAAAAAAGGAACTATGCAACATAGTTCCTTCATCCACAAAATGGTAGTATCCTCATCCACATCCACAAAATGGTAGTATCCTCAACAGCATCAGCTCCACAGCAAATCCTGCAAGTCCCTTCAAGTGATGGATGAAGACCAAAAGGTGACACCTCCTGGACTTCTCATTCCTGCCCTCTGTGTGGAGACCACAATGAAAGCTGCTGGCTTGTTTGACTGGTGAACTGATGTGCAGGAAGGCAGAAAAATATAAGCATGGTGAGACAGACACATCTTTCCACAGGGTAAGTCACCCTGGGCCATTCAGTCCTCTGCCATACCCCTTTCTCTTGGGAGCTGTCCCCCAGCTATCCGGAAGTTTGCGTCAGAGTTGGACTGTAATTATGGGGAAGAGAGGAGGCTCCTGCCAAGGTAAAACCCACCCACGTGAGGAATGGATGTCCCCAGGACCTTTTCGGAGACCAGAGACTGAACTTCCATATCACAAATCTCCTTACCCTCTACTCCAAGCTCAAGGCTTATTCCTCTAATTTTGCCCTTCCTAGCATGAAGGAATATCAGCTTCCATTAAAAAAAAAACAACACCAAACTCCAAATCCCTGAATAAATGAAAATCTTCATTACAAACTTTAATGTGAACATAGTTATTTCATTTTAGGTCCACAATTCAACACATACAAAAATATTTTCAATGCACCAGTTCAACCAAGAGAAAAGAAATCAAACCAAAAAAAATCAAACCCAAAAACCAACTTCAAGCTGACCTCCAAATAATTCTCCATTCCACATACATCAACAGAGCCTGAAGCTTTAACAACTGCTAGGAAATGGCATGAGCAGGTCTTTGCAAAGCTTTACCTTCAGACTCTGCTTAAAATTTTTCTGTTTGCATTATCTCATGTAATCACCACCTGTCTCACCATCAGTTTGCCCTGTTAATACATCCTTTCCACCTGACTGCAAGATTTCTATATGGACCAGCTCTGACTTCTATTTGTCTTAATTTCTCTGCTCGGTCAGCATTCACATATTGCGATTGGTTTTGTACCCGTCTGTTTATTTTACGTCACAGTAACACTGTTGTGGCCAACTCATTATCTCATTATGCACACTTCAAGCAACTTGAAGTCATGCTCTACGTCAGTGACGGAAAAACTGAAAATATGCATGCTTAGACCAGCGGCCTTCCCACCCAACACAGACATACATCTTCCCACCAGTGATCCATGGTATCCCACAGCAAGGAGCTCCTCAGGATCAGAGATACGTGGAAGAAGAAGGTTTGAGGAAAAAGGTGGCACTTGAGAGGTCCAGTGCAGCTGGGTGAAGCGAAACATGAAAACACCCTCGTGTCATTGCTGTACTTCCAAGATTAAACAATTCCTGGAAGAAATGTCTTGGCTTGCCTCCTGCTGCTCAGTCCATCATAATTATCCTTCCCAGTTTTAAAATTCAGGAAAATTTTCTATATGAGAAATTTCTTACATAAAATGACTCTCCTTGGTCACATACAACTTGAGATAAGCATTCACTTGTTAGATATTGACAACAATATAATACTTTTGACAGCTTATGTCATGTAATGAAAACCAATTTAACCTGTATATTAGAGACAAGCTCAGCATCAGTGAAAAACATCAAATCCCTGCCTCTGGCTGCCCATGTGTGCCAACAGAATATGTAATAATTGCCAGATTTTTTTATAACATCAGTGGATTTAATTTTTATTTATAGATATAAAAAATGAACTTTTTATATATATGTATGTGTGTGTGTGCGCGCATATATGCTTCTGCTAAAAACTTTTACAGATTTCTCTGCCTGGCCCAGAAATTTTCATTAAAAAAAAAAAAATCAAGAAAGTGTAACTATTGAAAAGTTAGTGCATCTAGAGACATATCAGACAGATTAAAGAGGGGAATGCTCTTGCTTCCCTGTCACTATTCCCTCTTCAGTCTAAACCTGAACAAACTGTTCCTGCAGTATTAACCAAATTTACCTTGACAGCTGATGAAAACTGGATCCAAGAGGTCAGAACACCAACTGCCTCAGGAAATCCATGCAAGTATGGGAAGAGGAGAAGAAGCAGACATAAAAGATTTTCTAGATAGGTACTTGAAGTGAAAGTCTGTTGGGCATAGAGATATGCAGTACAGCCTCTCCCAACAGTCTAAGATTGAAAAAAAAAAAAAAGGTTGTGGATGCAGTTCTTCCACCCTCTAAGGATAAGGAGATACTCATGGGATTTGCTTGAGAACAAGACCCAGTGCTAAACATTAACTCATTAGAGTCATTTCGTAGTTTGAACACAAATGCAGTGGAGAGGCTAGTGTGGCTCACTGCACTTGGGGGGTGTTTCTTCATTAAATTTGATGAGGCCAAGATTACACTTCTTTCACTCATCTCACATTATACACCATGGTTGCTAACATTAATCATACACCTTCCATCTCTGGTTTGCTTTTTTATTTTTAATTAAGAACTGTGCTTTGGACTACACAAAGCAGATGCACGTAATGTATTTCCTTATCTCCCCAAGGTTTCATTTTTCACTGGAAGAATGAAAGAATAAACCACTTCGTTTTTTTTACTAAAATGTGAAAAATACACTGTTTCCTTAAAGCATGTGCGTGCACGCACACACACACATTGCTGAAAAAATGCATCTTCTTTCTTTCTTAGTGGAATATCTTGAGGTGGAGAAAAATACACTTCTCAGCAAACTCTAACAGTAACAGCCACCTATTTTCTAATTGACCACAGAAACTAAAGCTCTCCTTTACCATTTCAGACATTCTGGTGACCCCCAACAATAGCATACCTAAGCATAACATCTCTCAAAAGTTAAATGGACTTGGGTGTTCCTACACAGAAAAATATAACCTTGTTTTGATGGCAGAAGCAGAAAAAATGTTTTTAAGCAAATGTTACATACTTTATCTAGGTCTAGAGATCTACTACAAATTACTTTGTCTCCTCCTTTGGCAATTCTTTGTTCCATAGCTTAGAAGGATAAAGGGGTACAAAGGAGCAGGAGATAATTCCTTCACAAAGGACCTCCATTGCCAGGGCCTTTGAAGTTGTGCTAAAAAAGCCTTGCTAGCCCATTAGCTGACACACAGCAGAAACCTGAACTGTTTCCATGCACACTACAAGCAGAGCTATTTTCTGCACAATTAGTCATAAAAAGGGCCAATGTAAACTATGTCGGGAGGTCTCAATTCTTTACATTCTCCACACAGTGAATCAGATGTTATGTATAATGTTTTGTTGCCATTTAGACCTCGGGCTGCTTTGCAATCAGGAGGCGGCAGTCTCTATTCCTCCACTCTCGACGCTGATTTTCAATCCTCTTGGTACCACCAGAGTGTTTATGGTAGTTAGCCTTCACAAGAATTAGTGTAGGTAAAAATGTAAATGCTTAAAGCTGCACGTTCACAGTTGGGGCAAATACTGGTTCCTTTGCTTGCTGCCTCCAAAAGTATGCTTCCATTTCTCTTATTCTGCGAATGGTCAAACTGAATATTTTGGAAGCTGAATGACGAACATGTCAAGAAGAAGCTGTAGTAAGGAGCTACAGCAAACAGTTCAGGCAATGAATTTTATCTGATTTTGCTGTTTTCTCCATTATAACATTCCACTCTAACCCAACGGTCTCTGGGTAACAGTTTGAATTTACTGGGGGGAACCATATGACATCCCACATTACTGTTTCCCGCCATGGCAGATGTCCCAGACCCACGATGGGGAATTGGTTTTGTGGATAAATCCTACAAACTTTTAATTCCCTTCCACTCCTCCTCCAGCATCATAGCTCCTTCTATCCCTGCACCCAGCCATTCTTTGCTAATGAATATAAATCTTTAAAAATTGGAGGCTCTTTCATCCTTTCTCATGACGACCCAGATTTAGACCACTATCACTGCCTAAACCACTTTCCTGAAATCTAACTCTAGTGGTAGGGATTGCTTGAATCAGTATCTCAAGTGCACTTAGACAAGGAGCAAATGTTGGATTTGCTCACGGATCTTGCTTTTGCAAGTTGGATCTGGATGTATCCAAAAGTTTCCTCCAGCCTGAGTGCCCTTCTAATGTGAGGTGTCTATCAAAGTATAAAGAATGATACCAGGCAATGGATTAGGTGGGTGATATGCAGCATCTAATGATGAGTATGATGTTAGGACTGCCTAAAAATTTTGATTTGAGATTTTACTCATAACATGAACAAAATTAATGCTTGTGGAATCCAGCAGGGGAATTTTCTGGGAATGGCTGGAAGGACCCCAGTGTCCCCCCACCCCCCTCAGTTAGTATGAAACAACAGGGGCCACATTCCATGCCAGAGGATGAGACATTAGCATCCCAAACGCATCACTACCCACACCTCAGACAGACCAGATATAACAAAAGCTTCCTAGAGGCTGGTATTCAGCTTCAAATCAAGAGCTGCATGTGGGTTTTCCAAAGAAAAAGTGACTTTTAAAGATATAGCACAGAACTGAGAGTGCCCTGGGGCAACTCCTGGGTAGTAACAGTAACCAAATACTATGGACAATAGATGCTATGAGAGACAAGCTCGTCGCTGAGTGTACTGACATCCCACAGAAACTCAGCAGCCTCAGAGACCACCTCCACTAGGTCTGTTGATGCTAGCCCAAGTATCCTTGCCACAGAGGATGCTTAGTGCTCAGACAAAGCTGGGAACTCTGCATCCCACCTTTCAGAAAAGTCTTTCACCCCAGGCCACTGGCTTTTCTGGATTGCAGGATGCGGTTTTGCACTTAGAAATTTCAGCATTATGCTGGGGAGGGGAGCTGGAGATGCAGGGAATGAGCTTTCTTCCTCCCAGGTTTGGCAGAGAGTATCTGAGCGCAAAGCATGCCTTAAAAAATACTTTGTACAAGCCACGTGCAACAGTCTTATAAAGCAGGCTTTCATCATAGCCTCCTTACATCATGCCACCCCTTCTCCAAGGCAGATGGAGAAATCATTTTCCCCTCTCTTGTTTGATGTTATTCTCTGCAGTTGTGAGGAACTGACTCATAGCCACTTTTGGACAGTCACAGGAAGCAAAGCAATAAAACATAAAAGGCCAAAGCGTGCAGCACTCTGCATGTCCAGCAATCCTCCCATGGCTCTCCTTCATTCTTTCCTTGCATGTAATCACCTCTCTCCCCTCTCACCCATGAGTACTTTACAGAATATGCTCTGGAGAAAGGTCACACCGTAGCTGGGGGAAGAATAGAGCAACAAGGGGCCAAAAGTTAAGGGGGTTACTCCAGATTGACATCAGGGTAATGGAGCACCAATCTGTGTTTCCCTGGGGTGTCCTTAAGATCTGCATTGCAATACTACACTCAGAGCATAGCAGTCTGAAGAACAGACAGACTCCCACAGCCTCCTCCTATTTTCTTGCTGCCCCTTGATATAATAAACTCCTCTCATGTCCCTGCTCTTCTTCTCTGCTTAGCCCCTCTGAGCATCCCTCCTGTTGAGGGCATGGAGCTATCCTGGAGGCACGCAAATGTCACACACTGGAACTCCTTCTCTGGAAGTGGCCTGGAGTGCAAGACACAGAGCCCGCAACAGGCTCAGCACAAGATGGGACTGAACTTACCAGTTTGGGACTGGTGCCATGCTGGCATAGCTCTCTGCTCTGTAACACAATACAGTGCTATCACATGGGCTCAGCCACTCAGTTCTCTGCTATCTTTGAAGTCTTCGCACACCTTCCCTAGCAGACTTGCCCTAAATATATGATGAGGAAAACCATAAAATGGTATTTTTTATTTATTTTTTTTTTTTACAAGAAGCTCAATTTTCTTCAACTCTAAACCAGCTGTTTCACTTAGGTTGAGAAAAACAACAGAAGCAAGAACTGAAGTGAGGTCACCTCCCAAGCATCTCCTCTGGCCTCTGTGTCAGACCACAGCAACAACTGAGATGTGTCAGACCAATACAACAACAGACTTCATAGCTGCTTCAGACATGTAAAAATGAAGTGACTCGTCTAAGCTGGTCAGTCTCACTGGGGAGGATGGGCACCTCCACAGAGCAATTCATTCCAACACCTCAAATACCAGGTTTGGGAAGAACATAAGCCCTCTGCAATTCTCTCTCCGTTGACCATGGAGATTAAATGTCTCCTTTAGCCTCAGCATCTATCAGACATGGTACGATGGCACACCAAGCTACCCTACCACTGCGCAGAAGCTCCTGAACACTGCACAGAGACCATCCTTAGAATCATAGAATGCTTTGGGTTGGAAGGGACCTTTCAAGGGTCATCTAGTCCAACGCCCCTGCAATGAGCTGAGTATCTTCAACTAGATCAGATCCTTCCTCCCCATCCTTCCCTCCTCTGCCCTGTCCCCCTCCTTTCTTGCCAATCCAGAGTTTGCAAGGGAGGGAGAGCTGTGTTGATCTGTGCTGGACAATATGCTCTGGTTGGTTATGGGGCCTTTTGGGCTATTTCATATTCTGTCTTTACTTATGTGGCATGAGAGGAGTTTTCCACAGAGGTCCAACAGAGGATGACCCTTTCAGTATATATTCTTAGAAAAATAACTCACTGGATATCAAGGATCCAAGTTTAAAGGGCAGAGGGAGGTGGATGAGTAGCTCACACTATCCTCTTACCTCAGCCCACTATGTTTGAGATATGATGAATTCAATCCCTTCCTGACTATGCTAAGGAAAAGGTCCCTTGGGGTGTAAACAACAAAGCCTACAGATTTAAAGTGTTTATTTTCTATAATGTATTTGTTGTGTTTGCTGGTATAAGCTGGAACAACTTATCAGGACAAGAAATCTGTAGGAGGAAAATGATGTGGGTAGGGTTGAAGTAAAGGTTTGCCTGTGATTTTGTCCCCAGGTTTTACCGTGGGTGAAGACAGGGCTTGCTCAGTCTGAGATACTGCCTGAAGGACGGTTATTAGCATTTTCCTCTACAGCACAATGCCACAATTACGTGGGATTTTCTTTTTTCAATTTTTTTTTTTTTTTTTTTAAGGTGCATGGTCCTCACACCTTTCTACACAAGGGTGTGATGTAAGGTGTGACCAGAAGTATGTTCCAGCCATGGAGCTGTGTGACAGGGAACATGTCTCTGTGTCCCTCATGTGATTGTCTCCAATGGACAGGGCCAACATACAAAACCTTGGGAACTTCACCCATCCCCAGCACTGCAGCAGGAGACAAGGAGATGAGTCCAAGGAAAATCTAGAGAAAATCCAGCACCTCTAAGAGTCTTCTCAGGGTGCAGAGACATCTCTGAGACTGGCCCAACAAGCTAGGACCATCAGATCACCTAAGTGCAGACAGTCTGGGGTGAAATGCACTGTCTTTATGTACAATATCATTTGCCATTTGTTATCCACACCTCAAGCAGCGAGGAAATCAGTAAGGAAATGTAGTATTTTTTTTGCTCAAGGTGCCTCATTAGCGTGCTTGCAGCCTTGCTGAAGTAGACAACATGCTCCCATCTGAACCAAAGTTATCAGCTCTTTTCATGTAAGCCACTGCCGGGCCCCCCGGACAGCCGCCACACTAAAGTCCCGACAGCTGGCGCTAGGCAGGTAGCCTCCGAGCGAAGTGTTTCATATCCCATCGCAAATCCCCAGAGCCATCCTGAACTAGTCTGGAATGCACATGGACCTGCTTGCCAAAGCCAGGCAAGGGTTGGAGTAGGGGGGAGAAAACTTGTTTCCACACCTCCCTGCTCCATGTTTGTGCTTTGCAAAGAAGGTAACTGTGAATGTGTTACTAACACACCTACAATTACTTGATGGAGTCTGAGCTCAGAGCAGCTTCGAGCCTTGGAAAGTTCCTTGGTCATCAAAACAGCTTTTTGCATGCAGAGTATCTCATTGCACTTATGGAGACATTTCTGAGGCATGGCCCAGCAAGGACCAGATCTTGTGGGAGTTCAGCTGTCCTTGACACAGCCAGTCCTATGAAATGCAGCATCTTTGCCCACCTTAGGTAAAAGCTTCCGGCAGGTAATAAGGATGTACTTAGTAGCTTGCTATAGGAAATAAATAGTAGGGAGGACTCTGGTATATCATTGCAGGCTCTTGGAAACAGAAGTTTAGTGACTTCCAGAGCTGGACTATTGAGTTTGTCTAATCCCTTTTTGGCCTCATGGATGCATTTGGCTTCCACAATATCCTGTGGCTGCAATGTAATTGTGCACGGTGTGAAAGAGCACTTCCCTGTGTTTATTTTGAACCTGCCCACTGATAATTTCATTAGGTTCCCCCCAGTTCCTGCAGTTTGCACAAGCACAGCTGTAAACAGAATTAAAAAGAATTGTAATCTTGCTCTAATGGGAGATTAAACCATGTCAGGAAAGTTAGTTGGCAGCAATGTCTGTCAAATCTGTGAAATTACTTCAAAAGACTACAAGACAGGTTGTCATTTTCTGTTTGAAAATGAGTTTGAAAACCACAAATCAAAGCTCCCAGCTGACAGGACACGGATCCTTGCTCATTCTTTCTGGTTTTGACCTCATAGTCAACTATTTTACAGGCTACACTGGTTTCTTCATCTTTTCCAGGAGTCCCTTTCTGGTGGTTTATTTGGATTGCGGATGTCTCACAAGTAAAAAATGTGGTGATGCCATAGTACAAAACAGAGTGATTCCTCAGCAAATTGTTGGCCCCCTGAAGTTCATCGACACAAGACAAACTCTACGCTGGAGCAGAAAGTACTGGTGCTTTCTAGCCTGCTTCTTGAGCAGTGCTCTGCTGGTATAGGAAAATGGAAGCCATTTTACTGGACTTTTTAAAAAAGGAAGCTCTTCAAGAAAACCAAAACCGAGCGTCCTTAGTTAGTATCTTTTTAAATATAAAAGCTTCACATTGTTAAGATCGTCAATGCTTCATGCTTTTCCCAGAAAAATCCAGCTGGCCACTGGATGTCACTGTTGTTGCAGAAAAACACACCAGAAAGTTCACAAATCAGGCTGTGAATAAGGTGAGGAGAAGTCACCCAGACCTGGAAATGGCCTTTTCATTCCGTTAACCAGCACAGTGCTGGTGGCACTTGGATGCTGCTCCACCAACGCGAACAACTGGAGGCAAAGCGCACTCAATGGCACTGAGGTCTCCATTGCCATCTGAGAGCAAGTCCTCCATGAAGCTTATGGACCCTGACTCACCCGTGCCCAGATCTGTGCCCCTTCTTGCTAGCTCCCCTCGGGTTTTGCTAAGATGTGTACCTGCTGAGCCCCTGGGTCTGCATGACACATGCAACCTGGTCTCCAGTTTGGACCCAACCCTTTCTCTTCTGCCATATAGCAGAGCACACTGCAGCAAGCACGTTTCCAAGCTTGTCCTTGACCATGGATTAAAAGCAATTGCACGTACTTCTGCTCTGTGGTTTTAGCTGCTCCTGCTG
>NW_009600814.1:97527-156993 GCF_000690535.1 Cariama cristata
TGTAGTTGCATGACTTTCAAGGTTTGAGCTAGTATCTCCATTGAAAACATCTTTGTGTTATGTAGATCATTTGCCTCCTCTGAATTACACCAGGCATCTCCAAATCCACTCAACCACGCAGAGGAAGCCTGCCCTAACAGACCTTCCTGAGCCCTTCACTTCAGCTAAGGATGCTTTTGCACCATCATGGTGAGCCTCACCACTGCAGGTAATGGAGCTGAGACCCTCCCTTTGTGAAAGCAGAAGAAACAAGCCCCAGGCGTCCACAAAACCCCTTCAGATTGGGGTCACCAGGTGCAGATGGTGCTGCTGTGTCATTTCAGGAGGTGTAAACTGGGACTTGCTTCCCACCTTACACTCCAAGCTCAAGGCTTGCTGCTTGATTCATGCCTGCTCTAACACCAGGAAGCAAACCCACAAAACAAGGCAGATCAAAACAACGAACTATTGCTCCTGAGGAGAGAAGGAAGGCAGGAACACACCACAGACATTTGTTAAGCTACTCAATATGGTGTTGCAAGACCCTTGGATGTGGTGCGGGAAGAGATCTAGAATACCTACGTCTGGAGATCTGTCTCTTTTGAAGTGCAAACCATGCCCAAGGTTGTGGAATAATGGAAGACTGGGGTAGAAAGTACCCATTTTAGTCCATCTAAATGTCATAAATCAGAATCAACTCTGCCTGGGCATGAATACATCACATCAGCTTTGACCCTAAAGATGTTGGTATAAATTAGAAAAAGGTTCTCCATAGAACACTTTAACCACAATATTTTTAAAGCATTAGGAGATTATTTGGCTGTGTCTTTTCTTTATTGTTTTTTCTTTCTTTAAAAGCAAAACAGAAGAAACAAATGCTTTGGAAAGGATGGACAGTCCTTTGGCTAAAGGGTCTGTGGTGGAAGGAGTGGGGGTTCCCAGCCAACAGTGGCAAAGACTCTACTAGGAAGATCAGTAACTCTTATCTGTCAAAGAGACCATCTGTGTAGCAAAAAGAGAACAGAAAATAGTCCTGCTGTATTTAGAGATTCTCAGCTGTAAAGCTGATGTATGAATACAAACAGTGGTCACTCCCAAGTTCATATGCCACCTCTCTTGGACACTGCCTGTCACAACTCAACAGTGACAAGCTCCATCCTGCAAACACTTCCATTCATAAGCTACTTCGTGCATGCAAACAGTCGTACCAAGCTTCCACATCCCTGTGCAAAAAGGATACCTTGCTCACAGATGTTAAATTTAATTGACCAAAAGTCATGGAAAGCCATATTGCTGCAGTAGTAATTCGTACATGCTATGCCTGTGGAGAAGTTTTTTTATTACAAGTTTATTCCTAATTAGACTATCAAATGTGTATCTACATTCCACTCATTACTATTTATCTTTGTGAATTCCACCCACACAAATCCATTCCCAGCCACACAGCCAAACATCCTGACTAATTTAATTTTTTTTTTCCTGTATAAATGTATAAACACACAGATTTTCTATATACATCCATGTTCTGAGCAAGCAGAAATATTTTATTTGAATCACCACTGCATTACTCTGGTTTTACACTGGTATAAACAGTGGTGGTTTTCACTGTTATCTCCTGCTACCCAGCTGTGAACATTGGGGAAAAGGAGCAACAATGAAGATAAGCATAGTTTATCTGAATTTCTCTCTCATAATATTGGACCAGTGAGCAGCTTCTAGTGAAACCAAAAAGAGGGAGATTCAGTGATCCTGCTGGTTTTCCATGACACGGCTGTCCACTCTGACATATGGTCACATCGAAAAGTTGAGTAAGTTATTATGGAAGTTTAGAAACCTCAAAATATACACAACAGATTTTGAAAAACATTGTGGTTATGTGGGTTCGAGCATGCTTGAGGAATATGTTAAAATCCAAGCAAACAACCTACGCCTTCGCCCCCTTTCTGTTAACACACGAGCGTGTGCGCACATCACCAAGCTCGCATTGCAATTTGTAGCTCTGTTATTCATAGCCTTCATTAAAGAATAACAGCCCCTGTTTGAGTATCACGAGGCAAAATTGTTCACACATGTGGACCAAATAGACACACCAAGGCTGTACCCTTATGGTTTCTGAGTGACAAGCTTAATAAGATTACGCTTGATCTTTCTCTTAATAAAGCTGGATGACATTCAAGCAAAGCCTGGGTTTTGTTTTACTGGTACATGAAGGGAACCCAGAGTTTGGCACAGCTAGAGGCCTGAACCATCGAACAAAACTTGGCACTACCAGCATTCCCTTACAATCTCAGACCTCACATAATGAATATTTATATCTATATATATACACACACACACACACACATATTAAATACCTATCATTAGCTGGTCAAGGTCAATGCTCTGGGTAGCAGAGCTGGATGTAATACTGAGAATGATGATGGTTCTTTCTTTCTTGTGTTATGAATCACACAAATTAAGCAACCCACAGTTTATAGAGTCTGCAACATGATGGACTGCTTTTAAACCACACATACCAAAAGGAAGGAGAACAACTCCAAGAAATAACAAAAGCAAAAGAGAAGTGTCATCACCTTACTGTTTAAACCTGAACACAGCAGAACAGAGACTCCTGCTTAACTTTAATAACACCAGCAGCCGTAGCCGACTCCATGGGAAGCAGTCATTTTCTTGAGATAAGTCAGGGTTTGCATGTTTTGAAGCATTATAGGTTAGAAGCTAAATAGCGTTAGCTGAGTCACACTGATTTAAACCATCATTGCAACTGGTCCAAAGATTACAAAAGACAGAACACAAAGAAATCATTTAGAGGAACAGGGAAGATATAATACTGAATTTTTATTTTTTGGGGATAAAAAAAACCAAAAACACCTCTCCCCAGTTAATACTTCAGTTTTGGAAAAGGAAAGCTTCCTTAAGGGCAAACTGAGCAGTCCCACTTCTCTTCCCCTCGTCTCTGTCAGTTGTTATACTAAGGGTACAGCTATGTCTCTGCGTGTGCTCAGGCTGCGTGTCTCTGTATATGTACCAGTCCTACAGGTAAGTCAATGGGTCTCAGGCTTAAACAGAGAGTTCATGATGGAGCTGGGAACTGGATGAACATGGGGTGGTGATGCTTTAGATCATGTAATTTATCTGCCAAAAAATTCATTTTTGGGATAACCAAAACAGTTCCCAAATTACATTTGCTGAGGAATACCCATGAGGAATTTAAGAGTACTGAAATATTGTCTTTTGCTGTTTCCAAAACAACAACAATAATCACAGTTTTATTTCAAAGTATTCAGAAATAATTTTCTGAAACATAATATACGTACATTTAATTTCAAAAAGATCACAAACATGGACATTAAATTAAACAATTAAACACTTTGCACAGCCTGTATTTTCTTCCAGACTTTTGTTTTGGTGAGAAAATGAAAACAGTTTTGTTCAGCATTGACCTAACATAACTTCTCCTTCAATCATCTGGTTCAGCTGACAAAACAAGACGTAAATAATTTCTACCGCTCTAGACTGAGCTCAGGTCTCTGTTGATGTGGATGAATTCCTAATCCTCAGCACCTCTCTCTTCCTTGAGATCTATGGGCAGTACCTTAAATCCTGAGCATGGTGGTGGGACCTTCCCTGGCTATTAAGGACATATCCATGGACAAGCGGTTCATGCTAAGGCCAACTCAAAGTCCGACCATGGAGAAATGGTCCAGGATGGGTGCTTGGCAGAGCCCAAAAAAATCTCTTTACAGAGTCCCATCTTCTTCCCTTAAAGTCAGTAACAAGACTCCCATTGAATTCAAGGGACCTAAAACAGAGCTTTATGCTACAGAAAAGTACACGAGGAAACTGTGCTTCCTTCTGTCTTCAACTCAAAGCACTCAAATTCACTTCTGGGACTATGTACCTGCCCACTCTAGCTCTTTATTCTTATTTACAATGCTTAGAAGTTTCCCCTTGTGTCCAATCTGATCAGAAGCTGAAATACACAGAAAAATGCCTAGAAGGCATCTCCTGTGCAATCTGTGGTCCTTACGTTCAGCTGGTTTGAAGATGAGAGCTCCAGAGCACCGAGCACAGGCATTTAGACATGAGCAGAACATGAACTGGAGACAAGATCCTCTTGCCTAAACAGAGGCCCACATTAATAAGTAAAATCACTAAGAGAATATGCATTCTTGCAGGAATTGAGCCAATAATTATCTGCTTCAATAATTATCTGCTCCCTTCACTGGATGAAGCTGAGGTCATCCTTGTCTGAAATAAGAAATTCACTGACGGCCCTATTACCATTTTTGTGCCCAAACCCTGCACTACTTTTCATCCCACCAAACTCCACCTATAAAGCTCTCACACTATATTTTGGCAGACTATTCTGGGCTATTATATAAGCCCTCTGGCACTGGCCTGTCCCAGATTTCTCCCAACCTCCACACTTTTTCTCACAGCCAAGTTTCTGCAGGAAACAAAACACTTTTCATTGAGGCCAATTAGCTCAAGAACGTCAAAAGAAAAAAAAAAAATCAAAAGGCTTTGGGTCAGTGACAAGAGCAATAGAGAGGCCAAGAAAATGAAAGGGACTTGTTGTGAAAATGTTTTTTACTATGTCAGAGCCAATTCCCAATGGAGTGAAACAAAAAAAACATTCCTAGAGAGATTCGAGATCTGTCGTGAATTCCCAAGGCACATTAAGAAATCTCACTTTACCCTCTGTCTCTCATTCCCTTCCGAGGTACCTCATGGGGCTCCAGGAAGAGGATAGTAAGTCAAGAGATCTGTACAGTGGTCCTAGGCATTCAAAGTCACAATGAACCAAGGGTCAGGGAATCCTACAGTGACACTCCAAGGTTTCTCTTATTTTTGGGAGAAAAAAAAAAAAAAAAAAGGAATCAAAACTCTATTTGAAAATATTTTGGTTTTGGTTGAGATACCAGGACTGCTTTATTCAAGAAACACACACTTGGCTTCCTTGTAAAGTAACTGGTCTGTGCCCCGTCTGTGCTCCCTTCTTTGAAAGAAGCATAATCCACTTTCCTCCCAGGAGAACATATTTGTCCCATTACATGCTGCAAAAATTACTGATGACTGAATTTTGGAATGAACTTCAGGATACTGCGACTGCTGCGTTTCCCACCATCGCTACAATTCTCATCATTGACTCCAGGTCCAGGACGAGGAGCCCCACCATAGCATCAGATACCTCTTTTTTCCATGCCTGTAGACATCAGACCCACAGACTTGTCAGTATTAGAACCGAAGCTCACCTTTCAAATTGTTTGAAGTATTAATTCAAAGGATTACTAAATATCAGTCTTAGAGGGCCTAAGGCTGCTATCAGGGGGAAAAGACATCACTGTTTTCCAGCTGAGCTTTATTTAATGATGGACTTTGCACTTCCTAATCTCTTTGGAAAAATAAATGCCACATGGCATCATAATATATTGAGCAAGGGATAGTCAGGCTCCCAGCAAATAATTCATAACGACATCTTTTGGGTTAGTTTTTATGACACTCTTTGTAGGACAATGCCGCGAGTTGATCTTGAATATTTCACCATGAGAACAAAATTATTCCTCCTGACATCTAGCTCTGTGTTCACAGGTTCATTTTTTCTGATGATTAATTCTGAGTTCATGCAGAGTGTGTTCAAGATTACACGGATTCGTATTCAGTTGACCATATCCGAGAGGATTATTTTAGTGTGCCCCAGTTTATGGCCCATGAAACATGATCCCTCTTGTCTCTCTGTTTCTCTCACTCTGCCAGCAGTATTATTCTAACAAGCAGTATTGGGAACTCACATTATCAGCGTAATAGTGAAAACCAGCTATTTTTCTCCATGAAAATCAGCTCTCATGCAGTGCCTTACACTTGCTCTGCTCTCAGTGCCAACAGACATATAGAACTCATCAAAATGTCAAAATGTTTTGAGGAAAACACCCTTTAGATTAAATCAACATTTCACGTTTGCCACAAACTTGATCGTTTTTGGTGCATCTACCATGTATTACTGCTGTTACTAGTGATACTAACCTGGACAAGACAAAGCATAGTGGAAACACTCTGATGCCAACTGAAGCCATCGTTTGTGTCTCTCTGAAGAGCTGTGACCCACATTACCTACACTGGAAGATGTTTCCATCTCTACCGAACAGATGGGTACCGGCAGCACAGTGTTGATCCTGGCATACAGCAAGCAGATGTGCCACCTAATAGTTTTGGTAACATCTGACCATCTTACCTATCATGGTATCATTACCTTGAGCCAACTTCCAGCTGGCTTGAACGGTGCTTGATATATGAAATGCAGAGGAGCTTTCAACCAACAACACCCTGTAAATTATACATAGCAATATAATTTTACATGCAGCCGCCAAAGATCTCAAAGCAGTTTAAGGACAGAAATTAGGGTCCAATGCTGTGACCCTCACTTAACAAGTGTGAGCTAGTTAGCAAGCTGTCCCGTTGAAATAAGCAGAGTTGCTCGCAGAAATCTGTTTAATGTTCAGCCGTGCATTAAAAAAAAGAAAAATAAAAAATTATTTATACTGTGGTTGTTTCTCAAAGCCACAGCCCAACCATATCTCCTGGTGCTGTACTGAAGCAACTGAAAGACGAAGCGTTCCTATTCCAGAAAAACTGGTCGCTGGTCAGTAACATAGTTACTTTGGAACCAACAAATAACCATTTTCCCAGATTTGCAGGCAACCTACAAAATACTTATGTTTTGTCAAGTAGCCTAAATTCACACAACTCAATAGCTGAACCAGAGCTTCTGCTGCATACAGCCTCACCTGAACCAAACGGCAATGCAACTTGCTCATGAGAAAGAGGAGGATTTGAGCTATAACCTTAGAAGTAAAATCCCTATAGCAATGAAATGTATTAAGCTATTATTTTTCATTATCATTACTGCTGTGACCAGAGTTGCTGGGATTTTCTTTTGATATCATGCATCCCTTCCATCCTGTGTCACTGCGACTTCATGCAGAAAGCAGAGGTTATATACACCATTTTATTTGAACAGAGAGTGCCTTTCACAACGCCTCGGCAATTTTATTTTTCTTTGACTGATTCTGTCAACACGTTATCTGAAGTCCACCTCTGAGCGCAAGAGCTCGGTGAGAGTGTTTGCATTGCACTTGTGCGTTACACTACACCCATGCTCGGGCACCCTCTGCCCCATCACTCACCGATCCCACTTTCTGATTACTTGACTGCCATTTGGATGAAGCCCAACTCCAGCCCTCTCTGAGCACAGAACGCAGTCAAAGAAGGAAAGATAGTTCTGTCACCTCAGTTTTCAGCTGAGTTGTGTGTTTATTGCTTCTTTCTTGAAAATAGAGCTTTCCTGTAAACAATATGCTTATGGGAAAGATCAGATCCCACCATTTTTTCACTCATTACAAGGAACTGCAATATGCTGTCTGCAGCATGCTTCTTTTACAAATGAAAACAAGATTGAGACTATCTTTCGGTAACTAATAAATACAACACATTTTCTTTCTATAAAGATCCTGAGTACAGTACTACTATGCAGTAGCAAACCTAGCTTCCTTTCCATTATTCTGTCTAAACATTATTATTATAGTTGCTATATTCAGGGAATCCTTTAGCTGATCACAGAAAAAACAGTATACCTTAACCTTGATTAGCCGACAGTCTATGATGGTGAGCAGCAAGGAATACTCTGTGCATCTGGAATTGCAGGGGAAACGCATCCCATCCAATTTTCCAGGAAAGAATTTGGCCAGGACATCAGAGCAAAGGAGGCTCTTTGCAAAGCTTACTACCAAACCATTAGTCACTGCAACCCCTGCTCAAGGCTCCTGAGTCACCGTGAAACAGAGGACCTCACCGTCCTCTGATGGTGCACAGGGCAGCAGCCAGTGCTGACACATGAGGTACAGAATTTCTCCTGAGCTGCCAACAGCTTCCCCAGCACCTGGTTTTCTCTGCCACGGCTTTCTTCCGTCTGCGGCTTGCACCAACCGACAGCAGTTAATGAACAGCATTAAAGACCACTTGCCAGCCCATGGCACCGGGATGGCAGAAATAAGATGTGAGGACAGGATGACCACAATGGAGATCAGTGTCCTTTCCAATGTCAAGCTCCTTTTCCATAACACTGTTTTGCTGTATTCAGCATCCAGTACCTTGATCCTGAAAACCCATAATATTAACAATTCCACATCCACACAAATGCAGATGTACTATACAGACAGATACACAAGTATGTGTATATTTTCCTGTAGAGGCAATATGATATTTATGCTTTATAAGATGAACAAGGAAAATAGAAAACCAAGATTTCTGGGCCCTCACCCAAACCACAGAGCTTTGAAATGAGCAGTGTGTTAAAAAAAAAAAAAAAACCAAAAAAACCACCACAAAAACCCACACCAAAACAAAACCAAAAAAACCCACACAACAAAAAATTCCTACACTTCCTTCCAAGAAAAGTGTCTAAGTTTTCCAATCTGTTTACGACTGATGTCTTACCACAAGACTAAAACCTAGGCTGGATGAGACTGGACTGGCATACAACATCAAAACCTTCTCCTTCCTGAGCTGGGGAACAATACTGTAAGTGTCCGTACACAAAGGCAGACCTCATGCTGCAGAACTTTTTCCCCAAACTGTTATATCTGCTTTTAATTTCCAATGAATCAGTGAACACATCTGCGGGCTACTACTCTTCCAGACCAATCCTCTTTATTTTTTTATTCTCAGAACTCATCTCTCTTTTCCCAACACCTGCTCACTGCTCCCTCTGAAATACAGTTCAGAAGTATTCAAGTACTCAGAAGTATTCAAATTTCTTTCTCTGGAAGAGGCTCTCCTTAGGTCTGGCTTTAATTAAATTGTATTATATGTGTTGTAGAAACAGGTGAATTAAAAAAAATACAGTAACTAAGGCAACTACGACTCTCTAACAGAGAAAGGTTGGCTGTACAGTGATCTCCAAAGGCTGGAGGTAGCTAAGGAACCTGACAAATACAGTTCTGCACAGAAACAATATCCAGATTATACAACTGCAATATATCTCTAACTGCCTCAGTCTTACTTAAGCAGTATCTAACTCTGAGTCTCTACTAGTATTAGTGTCATCTCTCTGGAAAGCTCAGTTAACTGCCTACCACAATGGAAATAGTCCTCAGTATCAGCCAGATCTTTTTGTACCTTCAGCTTCGAGCCAAGGAATTGCTTATGCGAGTCCTCCCTAAACAACAGATCCAACAAGGCATTAAAAATGGACCTAAACTGCAAGCGCCATCACCTCCCACTTCCAGACTAAAGGTGCCCACCCAGAAGCCAGGTTTGGAGCAAGCCTGGTCTGTACCCCAGGAGCTCCGAGGGAACACCATCTGCATCTTGCATCCTGCTCCTGTTTTCAGACTTAATGATAAAATCATCGTAGAGTTGTTTTTCCTCTGTGGTAACGTAGAGCTGATGCCCCAGCTGTGCTGGGGTGTCTGGGCAGAGACCAACTCCTGCTAATGGCTTGTTCTTTCACCTGTGCTTGATTGATGCTGCTGCTTCAAACACTTCTTCAGTCAAGACATGAGGCTGTATCTGCATGAAGAAATGAACTGCTGTTTCACCTACCAGTTATCACTGGAGCGATTGCCCAAGACCTTGCAGTCTTCAGGTTAGAGCTAGCACTTGCTGGTGAGGAGGCCTCCATGGGAGGACAGCGTTACTACTTAGCTCCCTGCCACCCTCCTTAATGCAGTCTCCAAACGTTAGTGTGGCATTCATGTTTTTTACAGCAGAGGAGGAAATTCTACCATCCTTATTTACCAGTAGGACTCCAAAGTATAAAGAAGTTAAAAACTTGTCCCAAGACCAAGGCGTGGCCAGTAACAGAGCAGGAATATGAATATAGATCTCCCGAGACTGACTGTCATGTCTTGAGCTCTCAGAGCGTGCTTTGCACTCTCAGATGAAACACGGCCCGATAACGTTATGTATGACCATTTCCCTACTTACATTGGGGCCTTTCATCTATGAGACTTCACAGCTTTTGCTGTCCTGTGTTTAACCTTGTGCTAAGCAGATAGTTTATGACCATACCAATTCCAAAAAAGAAAAGGAAAAGCTGCAAGACTATATTTGAAGTGAAGTCTGGCAAGATATCCTGCGCTTTCTCCACAAGCCTGAAATGGTTTCCCGAGATGTAGTATATCTGGCATGAATCCCTGCCAGGCAAAATCATGTCTTGTTTAATTAGCTCTCACAAATTTTCACCATCGTGCTTTCTCACTGAGGTCTGAACCACAGCTCCTGCTGTCCAGACACCACGGAGAGCGAGATACCACGTCCAAGGCGACCGCTGGTGGCCTGGTTGTGAAAGCGCCTGATGGAAATTCATCTCATTAAACTTTCAAAAGATGGATGCCCTGAGCTCTCAGCTGGAGTTTCTGCTGGCCTCCAACTCTCTCTTTGTAATATTTTAGGTTTTGCCTGCTGGAAAATGACTTGTAAGAATGCTCTTGAGCGCCAGTATTTGGAACCAGATCCGTTTCCAGCATTCCCAAATCCTGGGATGCTCAGAGCTGATGTGCTGACTCAGATCACTCGAGACAAGCAAGTTAGTGAAAAGTTCAATCCAGTGGTAATGAGATCGGGTGGAATTAGACCTCTGTATGATTTATTCAGTGTTTTGTAATCAGTGTAGAGTGTTAATGTCATCCGTTTGCTCCCAAACCCCTACTTGGAAAAGAATAAGGCTAGTCAAAGCAAATACCTCCCAACCTTCCAGCATCAGCCTCTTTTCTTTGTGAAATGAGCGGTTCCAGATCTCTGCAGAGGTGTCTGGCAGTTCAGCCCAATCTTCTGAATTAGCATCTTTACTCCTATCAATTATTAATTGGTTCAACCACATGATACTTCCCAGCTCCCTGCTGGTGAGACTGAAATTTTTATAGAGCCTAACAATAAAACTCACTCAACAATAGTGTTGAGATAAAATCTATTATCATGAAATATGGACATTTTATGAAAAATTCACAAATTTCATACAGTTTTAAGATTCATTGACAGGAAATGATAGGATTTGGTGGAGTTAAATTACGACAAATTATCAGGGTTTCCCAGGGCTCACACTCCCTCAGTTGCCTTCTGTACACCACAGAGTTTTCACCAATAATTCCTGGAAAACACTTTCTTGTCTCCTGAGCCCTGTGGTCTCCATTACATAGCTTTTTCAGGGCCCAATCTGTCATGTTTAAAACCCAGAGAGAATATGATACGGTGCAAGAAAGCTTATGGCTGCGGTAATCAGGAAAGCCCTCTGGCACACAGCAAAATATCAAAGACCATAAGGGGAGCACCAGGGCTTGCCACAAGCATACCAGGAGCTGGACACGTCAGTGGATCAGTGAGTTTAGACTTCACGTTGTTTCCTGCAACATAACTGGAACAAGAGCTCTTCAAAGGACATCTTTCTCTTCAGCTTTCATAGGAAGGCAAAGTTAACGCTGAACAACAATCCCTCTTACTATTCACCAGGCTTGTCTCCTCCATTAAGTCAAAGATTCAGGACTTCTGAGGGGAACTATCTTATTTCTTTAATTCAATCCTACATGCCATGCCTCAGTTTTTGAAACACAAGCTTTTTTCTGCGCCCCTCCACTGCTCATGATCAAGCTGGTATCTTTCCTTGCTCCTCTCCCGCCTGTATTGCTAGATGTTTCCCTTGGTTTTCTTTTTTTTTTTTTTTTTTTTTAATCTGTGTCCTGCACTTTCATAGGAAAAGAATGACTGCTAAAAAATCCATTAACATGGTTTGGCCAGAGTCCAAAATTTCAGCTACCAAGAATGTTAAATCCTCCATCTGTTTGCTAGTTAGATAATGTTACCTTTGAGCTTTCCTTTGGCTGCTAAAGACACTTTATCTGCCTTAAATGTTGCAGAAAATTACACTTTAGGTCAAAGTCTGTGTGCCATTAAATAAGAGGGGGGGGAGGGAGAGGTTCTTGCTATAAATTTCCACCTTTAGTTCCTCCTAGCTCTTGGTACATTCAGACACAGAGAAGTCCCGAGCTGAGCGTAATCATATTAATGACCTGGATAATTGATGGTGAATGATGGATATGTTGAGCTAGACTCTAATCCACTCTTAAATATTTGCTTGACTTTTTAAAAATCAAGGGAATACCCTGAAGGGAAGGAAGTTCTTTCACACAGGGGAAGCTAAGCAGCTACAGTGTGCTTGAGTGAACATTTGGCTAAGACATTACTTCGTGCCTCAGCTGGGGATGCAGACTGGGCAGCGAGGCCAAACTCACTCTCTAGTGCCAAGACTTGGCTGCAACATCCATCAGATACCTCTAAGGAGAGGTGACCCAACTGCTTTCATTAACATGATCCCATAAAGGGCAGTCCAGGAGGTGACCTTGCACAGTCCTGCCCTGACACTTATCTGCTCCCCTCTCGTTAAAGCTGATGGGGGACACAGTTGGCCACTTTCTCCCCAAGGAATGTGTCGAATGTGGAGCTCACACAATTGACATCAATGGGAGCTTTCCTCACGGCTTTAACTGCAACCTCTTCACACCTGGGATTTCACCAGAGTGCATGGGTTGCTCTCAAGTCATGTCATAACTTTCCATCTGCCCACGACCCCACTCCGTTCCCCAGCCAGATGCAGCAGGTGCCTTCCAGATGAGTGCCGGAGATGACAAACTACAGCCGCTCAGGCTGTCTCCTGTGGCCCCCGAGGACAGAGCAGCCCCTGCTGAGAAAAGCTAACAAGGAACCACTAAGCATAACTGTGTGAGACACTGACAGCTACTTATCAGGAAGGATTAAAACAGGGCCCCAAACCCACAGAAATTCTGGCATTGCATTTAGCAGAGCAAACTCACATCTGCCTCTACTTAGGCCTATTATATACTCTCCAGCGGTGGATGGCTGGACAGGATTGGTCAGAAATGACAAGAAACGATTGGCCAGAACACAAAAAACTGACATGGGATTGGTCGAGATCAGAGGCACCTTGTTTTAGGTCAGCACACAGATCCTTGCATCACACCATGAGGAGGACAGCAGCATGACGCCGGTCTTGCCAGCTGAACTACGCGCTGGGAGAGGGATAAGCATCCTCCTGGGCAGCAAGAGATGTGGGGATGGGGCTCAGTCTGAAACAGGAGGTCCAGACCAGCCTGCTCTCTTCTCTCTGTACCTGGGAGGAAGATTTCTTCCAGTCCTGCTATGATAGAGTTTCCCACCATGCAGCCAAGTTTCCTCAGCAGCAGCTGAGGGACTTAATTTTTAGGGCTAGAAAGAGATTTCTAGGCACAGAGCCCCATCTGCAGCAAAGTCTAACTGAACTTGAGAGCCACTGTGGGAGGTCAAGAGAAAAATGACTATGAAATAGCTGGAGTTGTCACTTCATTAAGGAACAGACAAAGCGCCTATGTAAGCATGAAAGCCACAGAGATAGGAGGACTGTAGAGATACTAAAAAGGTCATCCTTCAGCTCAAAGTCACAAGTCCAAATCTGGCCTTGTACAGACCAACTAGAATTCATTAGTCATTGCAGTAGCTTGTCACTGCCTTAGGGCAGTCCCTGAATAATTTCTAATCGAGAAACATCCACAGAAGAACAGTTGTCCAAGGAAGATAGCTGTCCAGTCTGCCTGGTTCCAGGGCAAACCATAGGGTCTCAATGATTACCGGTCCACTTGAGTATACCAAATGCATGAAAAGAAGAGCAAAGAGAACATGTGCCTGGACTGTGCAAACGCTTTCCTTAATAATAGACCAGCATCATGTAAATGACCACAATCGGTCCTTTTCATTCCACAGAGAAACCAAGCACGGTTGCTACCATTGACCTAGGAAGTGTGAATGAACCGTTTGTTTGGAGAGAGATGAAAGGAAGCGTGCAAATGAAGCTTGTCTCCATCACTACGACAGATTTACTTCTTCAAGTGGCCTCAAGTAGCCTTGGAAAGGAAATCTGGAATGTTGTAACATTCATAAATATTTGACTGTTCTGTCTTACCTTGAAAACAGGCAGAAACTCTATCCTAAAGAAAGCACTCCCAGATTGAACAGTCATTTTGTTAAGCAGGCAATGACCTGGGGAACTAGATATTGGTGACATTTCATCTGTATCTCTGTCTATGCACATGTACAAACACACATGACAAAATGCAGTGGTTCTCCCAAGGAAAGCCTGGGAAGTCTTTGAAAACAAAGCCAAATCTAAGCTTGATTACTTAGATTTACAAATGAAGTTTTCTAAGGTTTAGAAGTGAATCAGGAATATTTTAACACGTTAGAGAAGATAAATCATTATTTCTCCTTTCTTTTAGTTGCCCCCAGAAAGCTACAGTATTTTATTATTTTCATTAGAGCACAATGTCGAGTTTCTTAAGTGTCTCTTATCTGATCTAACACCCACCAGACAGTTATGGCAAACTCCCACCTTTCATTCAGACTTTCCACCTAGACGCCACAGTTGAATTTGAGAAGAAACAAACAAGAAGTGCTTGTGGAGAAGAACGATGAACAAGTATTTTAAGGCTCACCAAGTAATGTGATCTGCAATTTAAGATTTGCACCACTGTGCAGATCCAACACAAAACCCTTCTGCTTCTGTTGAGATCGAGTAATTCTGTACCCGTGGTGCTGCTGACAGCTATGGAAAAAGGGGGGGGGGGGGGGAGAGAGAAAAAGAAGGACTTTTTTCCTTGAGATACTGAAGCATCTGAACACACTCACCCAATATGAAACTCCCTGCTTTTGGCGCATATGAACTGTGTTTAAAACTGTTACAGTGTAGTCACTCAGCTAATAAAATATACATATTCTTTAACTGAAAGAAAATGTAATTTGGATCCACAGGAGATTTCCCCTACCAGCTGGTTTTGGATGCTGTGGTACTCTCTCCTCTGGGTATAATTAGATTGCTATAGCCTAAACAGCCCTTCCTGTCCCATCATTTTAATGTCCTCCACGGTGGTAAACAGCATTAAGGCCTCATTCCTGTGGCCTCTAGGTCAAGAAATATACATGATTATATGTATATCTTAAATGCTTTTCCTTGTGACCACAGAATGAGCAACAATTAGTTCACTGAAATGAATTGCAAAATCTGACACACCCTGGCTTAAGTCTTTCAAAATCACATTAGCAAAGGATCCACATCTTACTCTGCATGGTATGGCATCAAGTTCAATGGAGCCATGAACTAGTTTAGCCTTCACATCAAGCAATAAGAATAATGAAGAGGAATGACAAAAAATGAAAATATTTTGCCATATTCCAATTGCTTCCTTCTTTTATGAGGAAATATACTATGCATTGAGTATCTAGATAGATGTGCATAGATACTGATTCTTCCTTTTCCAGTTCACAAACTATTTCAGTAAATCAATTAAAAAAAACCCCAAACAACCAACAACCACAAAACAAAGACAAACACTGGTTTGGTTTGTCCAGGACAAATATTTTAAAACATATTTGCCAAATTATTTTGGATCAGTCAATTGTTACGTGAAATATTTTGTTCTTGGGTTTCTATATTCTTTTTGTAATATATTCAGAAATTTTCTTTTGAAAACTAATAAAAATCAAGGTGCCTTGCTTTGACTGCATCATAACAACTGTTGGGATTTTCTGAGACACAGAAAACACTGGAGAAGGGATATATTTCCACTATTTCTTTGCCAGCCTTGATCTAATTTACTATGTAGTTGTCATTGCATCAAATCAAGATTTTTAGGCAAGAGAACTAGTTCTACTTTTAGCATAATTATGTTGTTTGAGTAGCACTGGGATTGAATCTGGTTACTTTTACGAATTCTCTCTAGAATAAAGGGAAAACATAAGTTATCTAAAATACTGACATCGTGCATGAAGAAAAAAAAATAATGAGCACCTTAGTCTGCAACTGATGGGAATAATTTAAAGACACTATAGAAAAAAAAAAACAAAACAGTAAAAATAGGACAAGCATGCTATTACATTAAGAACTTCAAAATCCTGCCCTGAAAATTTTAGGATTACATTTTGCTGTTCTGTAGAAAGGTTTTGTTACTGCTTGCCATTTGAGAGGAAAGCAGCAAAGCTTTTAAAATGCTTTTGAAAAGGAGCAAATTTGCAAAGGAGTAATATGCAGGAAATAAGAACTCTTTTCTTATGGAGATTTTTTTATTTTTGGGGTGAGACAACTGACAAGGTCAAAATATATGAATGTGGAAAATGCATATTCTGCAACTCTTTATGCACATACATATCATTTACACAAACAATTTATATATGGGCATAGACATATACATGCACATATATGTTTTATATACATATATGCGCACACAGAGGGTTTATAGAAAAAGTCAAGCAATGTGAAGACTGTGCCTCTGAATTTTAACAGCTATTTTTCAGATATTTTCCTTCGCTGAAATTTCACTAATGAAAGAGACAACCAAGTCCTCTTTTCTGTTATTTCTGAGATACGTAGGCATCAAAGGCAGGTGGAGGAGACTAAAGAAGAGCTGGAAAAGCTTCAGCTGGAGATTAGAGAATGCTGTACAGATTTTTCCATCCGAGCAGGGAGACCTTTCAAAAATGGGCTGTACTTCAGGTGGAAGAGGCCCTCTAGATTAGCAAATCCATTTTTTTTTTTCCATCAAAGACATGGCTTCATAAAATATTTTTCATAATTGAGCTGACATCCTAATGGTTTTGCCCAAAGCTTCTCCCAAGGGCATCTGGTTTTCATCCCTGAGCCAACTAATGCTGAAAGAGCATCCAGTCTCTCTTCATTCCTGGCCAATCTATATCCTTTGTTTCTTCTGTGAACACTGGCTTTGAGCTAAAAATGTTCTCCTCTTCAGCATCCTCCCTTTTGTAGCAAACATATTCCCTGTCTATCCTCTCTGCTGGAGGAAAACTTTAAAATTAGCCTTCTTCTAGGTCTTCAGTTTGGTATTGGTCAGAAGATGCTTATGGATTAAGCATCTGAATGCCTCCCAAACACGTGACCGTGCTCCTGCTCAGCATGCTGCAGGGTTGCGGAGATGGAATGTATCTTTTCCACGAAGCTGCAAAGGTTATTTTGAGAAAGGGTGACATGGGAAAGATGCTTTCCCACCAAGAAAAAAAAAAAAAGTAACAGTGCTCATGCATCAAGCAGTAAATGAGGAAAAACGGCAAGAGGTCTAAATAACGACTACAATGATAGACTAGGATGCATCTGATGATGAAAATTCTCCAACTTAACAAAAGAAATCAGAAAAAGTCAGTGCCTGAAGGTGCAACCCATGTTGGTCATACTGTTTTTTACTAACAGCAGCCTGTTCTCTAGTGAAACCTAAAAATAATTTACTTTCATACAAGTTTCAGATGAAGACTGGAGTTTGATCTTCTGCATGTCCAACCTCAGTCTCATTTATAAGCAACTCTGCTCGGAGATGCTGAGATGGAGTAACTGTCCTCCTTCCATTGCTCTAGCTAGAGCTTCAGCCCATAACGGAGATGATGGATGATATCTGGACTGTTGTTTCTTATTAGCTATGGGGAACGCAAGTTTTATAAATAATGCTATTGATAGGATGTACAGTAAATTTCACATGGGATTAGAGAAAGTTGGTTCATTAACTGGATTTAGAGAGAGGGAAAATCAAAATGATTAATCAATGGAAGACATAAAGCAAATCATACTTAGCCCAGGAAACTTGTACATACCCTGAAGGCATATGTTCTCTCACTTATGTAGTTTTGCTAAACACTCAAAATTTAATTGAACAAGTGAGATTCTGCAATAAATTAGGCACACACTCAGAAATGAAGATTAAATCTGGATCCAAGAAAAGGAAATGCATTTAAGTTTCAGTTTTCTTGTGCTGTTAAAGTACTTGATATTGCAAATCCTCTCCTTTTTTTTTTTCCAATGCTACCTACAGCATTATAGAGTTCAGGCAAGCCAACAAGTTCTGCTTAGGATACAGGGGAAGCAAAGAAAAAAAAATTAAGTCAGTTTTTGTATCAGTTTGGTTGACTTTGGTTGAATGAACTAGTTTGGAATAAATCCTTGAAGAAGAACAGGGACATGGGATAGAGTATTCACTGAGCCAAGAAGATCCTTATGAAAGAAATAAGGTCATCTGTGGTGGTCAATATGACATTAGAGAAAATAGTAATGTAAAAAAAAATAAATCCTTTCTTTTCTGAGATTATTCAGGATTAGTTGGTAAAACTGCATCAATTTACAGTAGTAAACCTGAGGAGATTAAGTTTCTGTTTATAAAACTAGAACTATGTAATATTCATAGAAAACACCTCAAACAGTTTTAAAACTGACTATACTGAAAGATTTCAAAAAGCAGCTGTAAAAATGGAGAATCATCTGTGACGGGAGCTTTTTCTAGCAAAAAAATTTATAGGGATTGGTAACAAGCCCAACACTAGTCAACATTTTCATCCACGATTTGGAAGTTCTTCTCAAAACGCTGCCAATAAAATCCACGTGCACGAGACAGACCGTCAGTGTGGTGAATTACAAAGACAGAGCCACCTGAACAGATTTGCTTCTTGAAACAAGGCAGGCAGGACCCCAACCAACACCCAGAGAAACTTTTGCAGGCAGAGGATACTGGGTATAGCTCTCGGATGATGAGCCTGGATGCTCACTGGTGACCCCAGTTCTTGGTGAGCTGCTCTCCTGGGTTTGATGTACAAGATACCTGGTTCAGTATCGGAGTACGGTGAGACTAAATCGTGACCATCACATGCACAGCTCCAGCGACTAGCCTTCAAAAAAAAGCATTGTCAGGAGCAGCGTAACTCAAGAAAACCAGTTTTGGCAGGTCACTCCAATATAGATTCTCAGATGTCTAGGAGCGGCTGAGCATAGCTCCAGCTTTTCCCTCACTAGGGCACTAATAGGACCTCCCTCTTCTTCCTGGCTGTGTATCTTCAGGTAACATGTGCAGCCTAAAGATCTTTAAGACTATTCCTGCCTTTGTGAAATTAGTCAAGGGTTCATGAGGAGGGGGAAGGAGAGGAGCAGGTGGACACATAAATCCACTTTCAGTATACTCATGTAAACCTTGTTTTCTTAAGAAACCACAAATACAAAGAAGATCAACAGAATAATTCAAGGACCAGGAAACATTCCTCACAGTAGGAGATTTAAGTAACTTGGTCAATTTAGCATGAGATGGAGATGTACTGACTGGAGTTATACATATCTTTGCTAGGAAAACTTGTGAATGTGGAAAGATTCATCAGTTTAGCAGAGAAAGGTGCCACATACGTTCAAAAAGAAGAGATGGGACAAGCTCTACAGTCACTCTCTGAACAGGGTAGTTCTGTGAGCTGGATTTTCTATGGACCTGAAGGCATTCAGCACCCTCTAAGATTTGGTCTTTGACCTCTTGCTAAGTCTTCCCATCCTCCCCTGCTTCATCCTCAAGTCAAGTCAACCAGTGAAGCAACAGCCTGGGGATGGAAGACGGACGGGAAACAGCCCCGTTCCCATACATGAAGCTCTGCTAATATTCAGTACTGCTCCTGTTGATACCATTAGCTCTTTTTCTATTGTTTCAGTGAGAGGAAAATCAGGTCTACATCATTTTCCCAGGGTAACATTGCAGAAACACTACTCTGCTAAAGAATAGCTTTGATTTGTCACAGAAAAGGCCTCACAAACTGACAGTTTTCGTCTGATTTTCGAGGCAGTGGGGGAAGGAACATATTTTCTCCTCCAAAAGCATTCAGCAAATTTGTACTGCAGTCAGCTAATTTTATTACTTCTCATAAATGTCTGTTCCTGTAATGCTCTCAAGGTATTTTCATAATTCTACCTTGGGAATTACAAATCAACTTTCTCTTTGATAAAGTAACCTGCAGTATTTTATTTTATTTTTTATGTTATGAACAGCTGAAAATGTATGACATCCCATAAAATGTCTGGGTTAGGCCTTTGAATATTGCTTATTTTAAGAAGTCTTTTAGCATTGAAGCAGAGAAATACAATCCTAGGATTGGAGTCTATTAGGCAAAAAGAGGGAAGGAAATCCTTAAAGCCAATGTCTAGAGTGTCTTTAAAGTTGCTTTTCTGTATTCCAAAGGGATCTAACTTCCATTTAATTAAATTTTTGTTTAAGCAAAAGAAACCTGGATTATTTTATTTATTTATACATTTTTGCAGAAGTTTATGATGAAGTATGTTAAGGAGGGGAGAGGGTAGAGGAGAGAGGAGATCCCCAAAGACAATGCATATTTAAGTAATGAAGTATTTTACTAGAGAGCCTAAAAATTAGCTTCATGGCCTCAGAGACAGAGCCACAGCTTCTCTCGCATAACAACAACTGCATGCAGAGGAAAGAGTCCTCTACACTTAAACAAGCCAGGCTGCATTTTCATTTAGTCACCTCTCCAAATCACAGGCTGGGGAGCATCGCCGAGATACTCGGCCAGTTTTCTGTCATGCAATCGTTATGGGAATTTTACAAGGCTAATTTTGGAAGGAGTTTTTTTTGATCAATTTATACCAAATCCCAAGTTAAGGCAGTAACACATCTGTTTGTAAACAGGAGACACTACAGTACAGAGATAGCCAGCAATTCTTTTACTACATTTAGGGATATAAATGACACTCAGAGGATTTTATATTTTAAAATCAACAAGCAAGCCATTATCCCCAGCAGTCACTCCAGTCCAGGGTCTACACAGTACCTCTGTGCTTAGAGAAACAGTAGAAAGAATATGTATGTCACAGATGAGCATTTCTCAGCATATCTTTTCCAGTCTCTCTGCTTTAGGGAATTGCTGAACCAGAGGTTACACCTCAATCATAATTTTAATGAGCCACTGGTGAACTTGTCTTCTATGAATGTGTCAAAACTTTGTGTATCCACCAAAAAGAGAGCAATTAATAGAAGCTGGTTCACCAGCACCGTCCTTCCTTGACACAGCTATCCCAAAGCAGTGATGCTCTGCAATCACATGTCCTCCTTTTTTGCTGATGTTTGCATAAACAGCACAAGTGGAAAAACTTCAAGTTCCCTTAAAAGGCTATTCTTCTGTTTAGGACTCCAGAAGTTTCACAGTATCAGGTCTAACAACTGCTCTCCCTCTTTTTGTCACCTACATTTGGGGGGTCGGTGGTCAGATGCAATTAACTGGTTTCTAATTACATAGTCCCACCCCTCTAGCAAAGTCCAAGGATGCTTCATCACCCATGACACCTTGCCCATCCCTAACGAATAACACTACAGATGCAGTTTATCAAGTCTAAATACCTCAATCTTAGCACTTCTGGTGCAGGACCTACATTATCCAAAGGCTCGCAACTTCAGAAGAATAATTATCTTTAAAAATGTCATAGATCCACCCAAACCTCCTTGGTTTAGCATCACTAAAATGCATGAGTCCGGAGTGCAAAATGGAACAATTTCTCTGGCATTACACCTGGCTGTCATGGGTCTGCACACTTACAGGTGGAGCAAATGGCAGTGGCCTTTAGTACACGTCCAGAGCAAATGTCTAAGCCAGTCCTTGAGGTTTACAGCAAAATACTGTAAACACTCATGCATCTTGCCTTGGATATCATTTACAACAACAGAAGTGAAATAATTTCAAGCCTGCATAAAATACCTGAAGCCCCCATCTGACCCATGGAACCAATCGTGCAGAAAAGCTTTGTAATCACACAGATCTGCTAGGTTAGTGCATGCCACGCTTCCAACAACACACACCACGCCGAGCACAACAGTCCTGTTTCAGCAGTCCATGGGATTCCTCACACTTCGGAGTCAGGCATGGCAGGAGGCGCTTTGCTGAATCAAATCCTCATCGATTACATGGAAAAATCAGACAGCACAAAAGATAGGCAAATACAGAGCTTTTGTTTGGCTGGTTGTTTTTTTTAAATCACCACGCCAAGCACAACAGTCCTGTTTCAGCAGAGTCCATGGGATTCCTCACACTTCGGAGTCAGGCATGGCAGGAGGCGCTTTGCTGAATCAAATCCTCATCGATTACATGGAAAATCAGACAGCACAAAAGATAGGCAAATACAGAGCTTTTGTTTGGCTGGTTGTTTTTTTTAAATCCTTTTTTATCTTGAATTCCAAGTAGTGCTTTGAAAGTTATTACTGATTACTATGGTTCTGCCAAAGATATGAATACTGCATGAAACTTCTGATGGTTGTTTCTAAATATACCTATGCCCTGGGAAGCTAATGTTACAAGGTAATATGTGCAGTGTCTGCTCTGCTCATGCTTGCCCTTGCTTTGCCAATTCAAATACCTGGAGGTGCCACTTCAGTGCTGCTTGCAGGGGGTGAGGGAGGCTGAGAATTGGTGCTTCCAGTCCACAGCAAGGATGAGTCAAACCGTGGGGCTATTTTTCAGTCTGACTTCCCATGGAAATGAAGCTTCTGTGATCATGTTCTCCCCTGCTTTTTGTTAGAGATCTTCAAGTGATTTGGCTACTTCAGCAAAGTTTAAAAGCAGTCTCAATAACATTAAATATTGACAGTTTTCATCCAAACAGGTACACAGGTAGAGAAAACAGGACTGATCTGTTCTCTCTGCAGCAAATGAGACAACCTCTTCTTTGGCAACAGAGAAATCACTACCTCTGCAAACAGTTCGTCATTAATTGCTCTCCTCACAGTAAGACTTGTTGTAGCTTATAGATTACATTTGAAGTCATGCTCAGAGACTTTGCCAAATGCTGATTTACTTAACCTAAAGACCCTAGCCACATTTTTCCTGCTTCCTGCACTAGTCCCCTGTAAAGTTTGTAAAAAATAGCTGTAAGACAATTACGAAACTGCTGACACATTCCTTGGTGATACACAAAAGAGTGACTTCCTCACTCACTTGGGAATAGCTGCATGGACCATATTAGAAGAGAAAAAAATGCCCATTAGTAAAACGCTGAGAACAGAGACACTCTGCCATCAGGCAAATATTTGATCAAGGGATGATCACAAAATTTCTGAGAGCCAAAGAATTTTGCCATGTTCCAAGAACTCCCTTAGCACAGAAGAGAGATCTACAAAAAACAGAGTAACTACGTTGAGGACTAAATAGGATCTATGTGGGATAAAGGACAACTCCACGTTCATGGAGTTAGGCTATTAATTTGGAACTGAAAGCCGTGGAAGAGCTGTGAGCTACAAACTGCCACAGGTGATTTCTCACCCTGGACGAAAACACTCTGTCTGGCCCTGAAGGCTGTGAAGGGTAGCACCACCTACCCCATCCACACCACCTACTACAGGTCTAAGTCAGAAAGCCAGTCTTCCTCCAGTGGAGGAGAGAGGCTCCTTGGAAGGCAATTCAGAGCATCTAAGGTCATCCTCAGAAATTTACATTTTTCTCCTCTGTCGAATAAAGCAGCCTACGCCTCCTCCTTAGTCTTTGGACTAAAAGGGCAAATTAAGGATACACCCACATCATGTTTTAATAAAAGGCAGGGAATGCTTTCAACTCCCCTGTTTGGAGACTTCCTATCGGAGGATGCGGACACACACCTGCATATGGCAGGCAGGTTAACAGAGCAGTTAACGTGACATCAGGTACTCAGCATCAAGACACATGGTCAGGGAGACCTGGTGCAGATGAGAAGCTTGCGGAGCCGAGAAGCCAACATGCTCTCCACTGCTCTCAAGCTTGCTTTTTAAGAGCAATGTAGACATATCCTATAAATCTAAGTTAACCCTATAAGCCTGGGGAGTCAGAGTCCCAGACTCAGTTCAGGACTAAGAAAGGCTTTGCAGCATTAGTTCATTCTAAACAATCAAATCTGTTTCTTGAAACATTTACATAGATTTATGAGGCTCTGGTGGGTTGGAACCTGAAATAGATACCGTGCTCTTCTCTTCAGCACAAGAATGATTTATGCCACCAGGCAGCTATTTGGCACAAATCCAGAACAGATCTGTCAGATGCGACTAACAAATGTTGTAAAACTGAATAAACCAACTGCAACATGAGCATTGATTCTCCGAGCACGTGGGGCCCAACGGGGAACAACAGGTGTATAACATAATTACAAGCAAGAAGGAAAACAAGAGGTATGTACAGAGACAAACCTCACAAAGGTGTGTTCATTCCCATAAATCACTGTGAAAACTACAATACCAACCTGAGGGGGGAAAAAAAAAAAAAAAAAAAAAAAAAAAAAAAAAAAAAGAGGGAGATATGTGCATGGAAAAAAAAAAGTCACATCACATTGAACAACTGAGCAACAGAATTGGAAGCAGCCGTGTTAATCCCTTGTGGACTATCTCACCATAACAATTATTTATTCCTTACAAATGGGAATTCTAATCTGCTGATTTTGTGGTTGCATTTTTGTGGCTTAACATTCCACATGTCACAAGAAACATTGGCCTCACCATGCTGCGTAAATCCTCCCCTGGTTAAATTGATCACGTGTGGCACACAAACCAAATGGCCACATGCAAACATCTCGTGTCTGATGGGCTGAATCCTGCTTATCCTTAAATTAAAAAGGAGTCTGATAATCATATCTTCACTTCTCCAATGTGACTTTCTTCCTAAAATGCCACTGGAATAATTTAGTCCCCTACCAAAATAAAAACCAACCCCAAACAAAACAGAAAAAACCCAAAGAAAACACCGTTATATTATCCTGGACCCCAGCAGCTATTTACTAAACATTCCTGTATCTAACTAAATAAAAAAAAAAAAAACACACCACCACCATGCGTAAGACGTGGTCTGAGTTGGAGAGGTGCTCCACTGCGCATTGGTTTGCAGTCAGGACAGCACCCAGGATAGCGACCCAGGAGCTCAATCTCCTTCAGTGAATCCAGATTTTACCTGCCTACAATTAGACAAGTAGTTTATTAGACTCCAAAATGATGAGAACCAGAAAGTCAGCACCGTTCAAATCCTTCCCAGCAACGCATGATACCAAGCTACAAACCCCAACAATCTCACAAAGTCATACAATGCCACAGATTACTCCATGGCAATTTCTCCCACCAGCAGCAGCCAGGCTTGTCTCTGCGTGGGCTAGACAATGCTCAGTGTCTTGAGAGGGACCTTACATATAAATTAGCCTTCTGTGGAGCTGCTTGGCAGGGAAGGCTTCCATATGATTTGCCCTTAAAGGTGCAGAGGAAAGCTCACTTAGATATACTGCTGCTGGAGATGTAACTTGCCCTTCTTAGATGAGTAGTGCAAAGCCTGGCTCTACTTTCTCACGCCTTCTAAAGCATGAAAGGAAAATCTATCTATTGCTCTCAGGTTTGGCAAACTAGCATAGTAAAAAAACAGTTTAATAAAGAGCAGTCTCCCGGAATCACAGAAGATCCATGAACCGACTTCCCTAGACGTGCTGCTCTCACTTCTGGTCTTTACCACACAGTCTGGTGGCTTTTCCTAAGCTTTGAGTCATGTCAGTTCCACAAAGCTCTGAAGCCACAGAAAAGCTACAGCTCTGTGCTTCCCAGCACGGCTCTCTTCTCACAGGGTATGTGTGCACTGCTGCACAGAAACCGGCCAAGCAGCTCTCCTGAGCACCGTGCACCTGGTCATCCATACAAGGGACCGGTCAGCTCACTCCCTGCCCTGCTTTAATCCGCCCCAAATATGACAGGTAGGCATGGGTCTGGGGAGGTCTATACTGGGAACTGCTCCCAGAAGGCAATATGGATATAGCACTTGGTTCTGCTGTTCTCCAACAATATCGCAGCAGGCGTTGCATGAAGGTACCCTCTCGGATAACCAGAAAACCAGTGCAGATGCAGCTCACCACCATGCAGCTGGAGGTCCCCAAAGACATGCACCCCTTTGGTAATCTCCATGCAGCAAGCTCACAACCCAGCATCCAGACACCACAGCACATAGCACCTTGTATACCTGTATTCCCATAAACAAAAAGGTCTGCCAAGCTGTGATGGAAAGGTCTGACAAAATTGACACCAGATGCATCCTCCTCCTGAGACAGCTAGGAAAAGCTGATGAGATTGCTATCCTGTGACATCTTACAGCTGGCTCCATCAGCATGTGATATTAAAGTACACGTGACGATAAGAAGGGTATGCCAAATAGCTAAATTGTACCCTTCCTCTAACATACCAAATAACAAGGCAAACTCAAGCTAAATTAGAAGGTAAACAGTGGATTAAGTAATATAACAATTGTCATATGTATTAAATTTGATCTTTTACTGTAGCAGGATGTTAGTAATGAAAACAATCCTTTAGCTACTCAACCTTGTAAACCCACAAAAGAAAGTGTGGTCGTCAGATCTACTCTTTTTCCTACCATCCTGGGGATGGTTTGTAGCAGGAGGCCATGTGAAAAAGAGAATAAAAATGAAGACAAGTACAAAGTAGGTTAAAACACTACCAAATTAGCTGTCTGCATTCAGTTATATCAATGAGAGCATTTCCAACCCAGCTGGTACTCAGCTGCTAGAGGAGGTGGAGAAAGATGGCGAACCAGAATCATAGTAATGTATTGATTAAAAGATGCACTTCATTAGAACATTCTGCTATTAAATTCCACATTGTTTTTCTCTTACAAACCTAGACAACCATTAATTTTCATAATGTGCATTGAATCTGCCTAATTAAATAATTTTTTTAAGCAATATTTTTCTCCTGGGAAATACTGTCTGAGCTCCAAAACATTCTGCAGAAGATGTCAGTTTTGATAAAATTATTGAAAGGGAAAATTCAGTTTCAATCATTTGGACATTGTTATATCATTGTTGGAAGTTTCATAATTTTTTTCTAACAGCATTCATTTACTTTTTGAATAGCATTCACTTTTGACTGCCACGTTATTTTAAAAGAACAATATCAATGTTAAAATGATTCCACAGATCATATGTTTGCATGATGGCTAATCTGCTGTCTTCAGTGCTTGGCAGTGTTTGGTCATCCTCAAGAGCAAAACGCAGCAGGGTTTCCACTGAGGTTCATTTTGGAGCAGGCTGGAATTTCTATTCCAAAACCTTTAAAAAAATTGCTTTTTTTGATTCAACTTAGAGTACAAACACATTTCTTGCCCTGGAAGAGAAATCCTGCTTTTCAACATCCCACGTGTGTGGTGATGATAACAGCATTCATTTCCACTGATTTTCAACCACTGTCTTGGAAGGAGTTTAGAAAAACATGAGGAGAGGTTTCCTCTAGTGGCACAGCCATAGAGATTCCGCCAGAATATACACCAAAGCTAATTGACACCTGCAGTTTTAAGTCCTTTAATAAAGCTGCTTAAAAAGGTACAGCATAGCTCTTGTACTGGGAACTTTATATATAAAATAAAGACATTGCAGCCTTTTAGTTATTACTTTTACTCTACTACACCACAGTAATTCCACAAACCTCAACATAAGACTTTGGATTACACTACAAATGCACGTTCATAACCTGAAGGCACGGTAGAAAGGAAATATTTCAGCCCTTCTGACAAAAGGAGCAGCCTAGGTGTTTGGTCAAGGCCTATGGCCAACACAGGAACGTTCCCCACATCTCCTGTTAACTAAACCAGCTCTCCATGGAAGAGCATCCCCTTTAGGTCATGCTTCTGCCTTTGGGCACAAGAATCCCAGCACCAGACACATGGAAACTATGGTGGCTTATTCAGTTTATTCACACTGAATTTTTGCACCAAGTTAGATGCTTCTTAAATGTTTCAAAGTGAAGCTACTCAGGCTTCCCAGTCAATGAAGATGAGTTCAACCATGGGCAGCCCTGCTAGACAGGTCCAGACACAGGCAGAGAAGAATAAGCACACAGAAGAACAGACTCTACCTCTCAATGAAGCAGTTTCCCTTCATGTCCTACTGACAGTCATCCAGCTCATGAAGCCTCTTCAGCTTCGAAGCTGAGGAAAGCACAGTGGCTACCTCAAAGCTGGGGACAGTATAGAGTAAAGGAAGATGGGCAGCATTTACTCACTCTTAATTCAGACAAGGATGGAACTACCCAACTATTCAAGCTGGAAAACCAAGCAAGAGAGAGTTTAGCAACTTCTTGATTTGCCATGACATACTTTTCTACCATTTCATGTGGTACAGCTGTCTTACAAATGCAAAGAAAGGGTCTGTGAGTGAATCTGAAAGCTGCTACCCTGATTGTCAGCAGACAAGTAACCTCCAGAGGAGCTCCAAGAGTTCTTTTTACGGTAATGTTGCCTTCGTAATGCAAATGCATTAATTGCAGTAATTCTGCTTGGACATGTCACTTGCTTTATTCTCTTTATACTGCTTCTCTTTTCAATAATTCGCAGGAAAGAAATATCCCTTGAACAACCTACCCACTGTGAAAACACACTGCTTGATTATGCAGGAGGAAAATACCTGTAGAGAATATAGCAAAAGTAAGGACCTATCTACAAATGGCCCCTTTGAGAGGTAAAATGGTGATAAAATTTGTATTAGCCATACCACCATGAGAAAAAAATTCAGTAAAAGGCCTATGTTTTGAAATGGCAACTGTGAGAGGGGAGCTGGGTGCAGAATCAGTATGGAGCAAATTATAAGGCTGGGTTACCAATGAAGACTAGATACTTGCAGAGGGTAATTTAATACAGCTACAGTCAGCTATTTGCCAGAGACTCAAATCTCAATAAACAAGCCTATCTGGATTATTATTAACTTACTTTCTTTTTTTTTTTAGCCCAGATGTTTTTGTTCACCCATTCAGCCTCTAGCAATCAGGCAAGAAAAGCCTTTGAAAAAAATACAACTAATCAAAATCCCTTCCAAAATTATAAAAAAAAACTCCAGGGAGTTCACTGGGATCAAGGGAAAAAGGTGGAACAAATGTAGAGTCACTGTGGAGATCTGCAGGAGCAAACTGAGCATCACCCTACAAAATTAGGTCCAGGAAGCTCCGACTGCAGGACCTTTGTCTGAGTAAGGAGTAGATGATGGGAGGAACACAGTTGGTGTGGTGCAGCAATGAGAGAGAAACTGCAGAAAGGAAAAGTAAGTCTACAGCAAACAAACAGCAAGGCTACAAGGAAAAAAAGCAAACAACTAAACCCAAAAAACCCAACCTTTAATCTGTAGCTGGCCTGAAAATGAATTTTCCAAGCATTCTTTAAACAAATAAACATTATTCATTTTTAATTCCAGGCACAGGTGTTACAGGTGTTACAGAGTAGCCCACTCCTTCGTAAAAGATTTAAAAGATATTCTCTTTCCTCTCATGAAACCTTCCCCAAGAATCTTCCCCCAAGTTTCTGTTTTAATGAGTTATCTGACTTTTCATTTTTAGAAAGGGGAGCAGGGGGAAACACCCCCCCCCCCAACAAAATCAGTCTAAAGTATTTGGGAGAAAAGTTTTTTGTTACTCATTTAGAAAATATAATAATACTTTTTTTGACAAAAAAAAGCAACTTTCTCTTTTCCTTTCCTGACTTGCTATAGGTTCAAAACATCAACTGGTACAAAAGGAAAGCTGCTGTGTAGTTTCCAGAGAAAGCTACGGTTTTATACCAATGGACCACAGGATCTGGAAGAACAGAAACAGGTATCCCAGAGTAAGACAAAATATCTGTTCAGCATCTCACATTCCCATAACGGGCTGCCTGGCAGGTATGTGACTTCTCTAAGCAAATCCTGCACAAACACTTGTTAGCAGAAAAAAAATAAAATCAGAGCAAACAGATGTTCATGAGGCCTGAGAAAACTGCTTTAAAGCTCTTCTTTTATACGATTTCCAAGCACCTACCTATTGTATACTAGATTGCGAGAAGGTATAGTTTCTTACAGCATACTCCATTAAAGACCATCAAGGTAGATTCACTGGATTTGGGTCAACGATTGTCAGTATAAAGGCAGTAACACAAGGCAGGATTTTTATGGTTAGGTCATACAATGTAAAATGTAACTGCTGTGGAGGATGCAATTCTCTGCCTGATCCAGCAGTTAGTGTGGCGATGTGCATTCGGAAGTCCTAGGCCTTATCAAACCCTGCCAAACCCAGAGCACTCTGCTGCAGACCACTACGTGGCTTCCCGTTCTCTTTTCGTTCCCCTTGTCAGTCTCTTCTCCCTGTAACTAGCAATAAGACAAGAGGAAACGGTCTCAAGTTGCGCCAGGGGAGGTTCAGGTTGGATATTAGGAAGAATTTCTTCACTTAAGAGTCCTTAAGCATTAGAACAGGCTCCCCAGGGAGGTGGTGGACCTGCCATCCCTGGAGGTGTTCAAAAAATGTTTAGATGTGGCGCTTCGAGACATGGTTTAGTGGGTTTAGTGGTCATGGTGGCATTGGGTATACGGTTGGACTTGATGATCTTTAAGGTCTCTTCCAACCATAATGATTCTATGATTCTACAAGGAGCTGCCAAACACTACCCGAGAAGGCTCCTTTGACCCCAGAATGTCTGTGCGTAGAAGAGCTCATGGTTAGTCCCTTCATCACACCACAGCCTGCTGAAAAGGGGGCCCACTGACTCTGCCGCCTGAGATAATCATACTTGAACATGGATTATATTGCTAAGACATTTGTTCCTAGCAGGATTTACTCCTCGATTTTCACACAGCAGGACAAACTCAGATAGGCTTGAAGTACTGGTGATTATGTATACAATACAGGTAAAAAACCCACAGATGTGATGAATGCTACATGTTCTTACGATGAAATCCGAACTTCTTCCCCTCTGGCAAAAGTAATGGCTCATGCAGTAGGGCAGGGCTGAGACAGGTGGTGTCACCTCTGTGTCCTCGCAGGAGCCTTGGTCCCTAAGGAGAGGAAACACCTTCCCACATTGGTGCGTGTGGAGTCAGGGATCCACAAACAGAAGATGGCACAGCAGGTCTAAAATGCAGTCCAGAAAGTTTTCAGACTCCCAGCCCAACTCCTTGATTTTCACCAAACTCACATTTGCAATGGTAAGGAAGGAATGGAGGATTAAAAACAAGCAAGAACTCTATTAACACATGCAAATGTCGGTAAGCTAATGAGATTCCAAAACAACCTCGCTCCCAGAAAGAAATTACCCAAATCAGATCAATCTGAATAGAAATGAGATGACATTTTCTCCTCATGGGAGGCCACAGCTGAAGCATGTGAAGCTGCTTACAGCCCTCTTGTCTGAATGACCATATCAACCTAATAAACTTCTGTTACATCAATATTGTTCCTGTCACTGCACTTAGCATAATTAATTCAGATGCAATCAGGATGGAGAGCAAAACACTCTCTGCAAGTGCCCCCCCAGTGCTGCAGTCATGCTGGCATTTTAAAAGTGGATTTAATCAAATGTTAATCAGGAGAGAGAAAGTTCAGGCAGGTGCAGCTGCAAATAATCCAACAAGATTAAGGATGTCTCGGTGGCTGATTATCCTGCAGCACAGGAAATGCACATCGTGAGGAGGATGACAATATGTTTCCATCTCCTCTTCAATAAGGGGCATTGTAATTGCTTGAATATTTATTTTTCCAACTGGAAGCACCTGAAACATTTCGCAACATGTGATCTACCAGCTCTCTTCTCCTTGTCTGTGCAAAACAACCTGAAGTTAGAGTGACCCGGTCAAAATGAATTTGTATGAGTATTTTTCCATGCGACAACCTATTTGTATTATCATTTAATGAAATTCGATCATTAAATACATGTTATTTTCCCCTTCGGTAACTCACTATCAATAATGTTAAGGTATAGCCACATCAAGTGTTTCCATGCAAGACTGGTGTTCCAGGGAACACTGTGGATACTGCCATACTTTTGCTAGCATCAAGGGAGGAGTTTTTAAAAAGTTTTGAGTTCCTACAGAGAGGAGGGCAAGCAGACTGGTACATACAGAGCCCAAGACACAGGTTTTGGGCAGCCCCTGGGTCCCTGCCCAATGTTTATCTGCTGCACAAACCAGGGTTTGGGGACCTTTTAGCTCCCGGACATTATTAGGGCTGGTATATGTCACCAGCTTTACAGCCCGCTCCTTCGGCTCGTTATCAGTCCAAGAGGGAAATAGCAATGGAATAACTCTGGGTTGAGCTGAGGCTGAGCAAGAAAGCCTCATTTAGTAAAAGCACCGAGGGAGGAAGGGAGCGGGGCTGGCGGGGGGGCACAGACAAGTGTTTCCATTCAGATGCCAAAACACATGTGAACAGACAATTTATTTACATTAGCCATTTTTTGGAAGAAGAAACAGGAAGGGGGAGAGGCTGGCTCCACTGGGGATTCTCAGGTTCTGTCTCAGCAGATGCAAGCCTTTGGGTCCCGTACTGTATCCCCTTGGCACCGTGCCACTGCCTGCTGGCACGGGGCCAGCGCATCCCAAATGAAACATCACAACCCCACGGAGCCCTTACTTCTCCCAGGCCACTTTGCTCTTGGTCCATCCAGTCCCATCCATCTCCTTTTACTCAAAGTCCCACCACTGGCCTCTTCAAGGCTGGGCAGGCTGCCACAGACCACCGCTGCCTTCAGCTCAGGTGGAGCTGGCTTGCAGTCTCTGGTTCAGAGGCTGCTGGATGTAGAGCTACCAGGCTTCATCTCAAAGAGGTTTTAAATGCTCCTGGTGCATCTCTCCAGGCCATCAACAAGGGGAGCAGAGATGAAAGTGAGCACAGCAATGGGAGGCTGCAGCCCATTTACTGAATGGGAAGTCACAGGCCTGAAAAGGCATCAGCAACCCCACCAGCCGCACAACCTGCACCCAAATGAGGATCTGCAAATGGCCCCACACTCACACTTGGGCCTCAGTTTCGCACACTTCCCTTCCCACAGGGCAATGAGACCCCGTACAATGCGGTTATGACCTGGAGCATTCATTGCATCCCTCAAGGCCCACCTATGAAAACAAGAGCTGGCTCTAGATCTCAGTTTCAAGCTTCTCTCAGCTTAAGGGTGCTCAGGTTTGCAGGTCTGAGTTTAGGATTATCTAGGCTAAAGAAAGCAAAACTAAGTCACACATCACCCTATGAGAGCTCATAGAAGTGGGATGCGGACAACTCTTTCAGAGGGAGGCAGAGCCAGAAAGTGCCTCTTCAAATGTGATCTACCCAAAAGTGCAGTAGCTACATTTATAGGAAAAACTCCTTAAGGAACCTCAAGGACATTGCCAGTGGAGTCAAGAGAGGTCCAGCCTGGAAGAGCAAGTTGCATTTCAAAGATGGTGGGAATTGGTGCAATTTTTCCTCTCCAAGGCTTCAGCTTATCTTGGAAGTATCACAGGAGGGAGCAGCTGACGAAACAGTGCCATGTGGTGGATAATGAAGAGCCAAGAATTCAGATCTATGTCTAGATGCCAAAGACATCTCATAGGCTCAAAAGGATGAAAATAGCTTTTGACTGCACTTGTGAACTAATTTTTTTAGACGTGATGTTGTAAATCAGAAGTTCAAGATGAAAGATCTTTCTACAATTACAAAGTAGAACTGCTCATATGTTGGTATCCCAGTAAAGGAATGTAAAACCGCCAAATGAACTTCCTTCACAAAATACATTTTTGCCAGATTAAACCTATGAATAATTTTAATTTTAAGAAAATGACATTTTCTGAGAGAAAATGATTACCTGGAGTTTTAAACACCAGGTCATGTTTTCAGTTTGCAAAAAAATAAAACTTCAGCAGAAAAAAAAATCCCCAAGTTCCCCATAAGACTTTAAATTTACTATCTGAAACAAATTTAGGACTTAATGCTCCCTGTTTGATCTCACAAACTGCTGAACTCAGCCACATAAAACCAGGATGTCTATTCTTGGGAGAGCTCTTTGTAAATCCTCAGACCTACTGGGGACTGGACAGGTGAGGTAAGTAATGAGGATGGTTTTTTCATGTATTTTTTCCCACGTTTCCCAAACTCAAAATACCTTAGGGCTCACAGTCGTCTTAGTTAGCTCACACACTAAAGTTGCAGAAACAGCTGACTGGAGCCAAAGGGAACCAGAACAAATTGAATTGGAAACCAATGTCATAAGAAGTGCCATCATCCAGGGTTGCGGTGAACCCTGTGAGCGTTCCCATTGCCCAATGAACTGGGGCAAATACTGACTGAGCCCAGACCAAGCTGTCCATTATAGCCAGCTATACATGTACTGGCTAAGAACCTGGTTCCTGGAAATAATGCATATCATAAACATGAAATATTCACCAGGGTGACAAGGCTGGGAACGGTCTACACTTCCAGCACCTCCAAGCACACTCAGCTCCTTATCAAGATTAGCAAGTCTGATAGCTGTTGTTTTCTCTCACCACTCTTAAAAGAAACTACTTAGAAGGGCAATTTAAGGAAAGTTTTAGGCACATATCTAAGTCCATCTTTATCCAGCAAAGCCCGTTAGCACATGTTAAACTTTAAGCAATGTTTATGTCAAAATGAAGTCAAGTTGAAGGTAAGCATATGTCTAAAGTGCAGCAGGTGTTGAGGAGAGTCAGCAAAGGCGAAAGGACATCTGTCCTGAGAGTGGAAAATGTTTCTCATTTTATAGTCCTTCCCGACCTCCAGACCAGCAGGTCTTGCCTCTGGTTCTAGCTACTCCTCTGCTACAGTTTATAAATGAATAATTGCTAGTAAAACAGAACAGCTGATTTTATTTTTTTTAAAACTTTTTTTTAGCCACAGCTGCATCTATTACCCGAGTGTACAAATATTGCTCTGTTTTTTATCACGGCAAACGTATTACAGATCTATAATCAGAACCATGCCTTTCAACATGATTTGTGGGACTCTGTTAACTGTTTATGCTAAAAATAGTCTTATTCCTTTAAATTCAGCATCACAGTATCCCATGAGACTGCTGATGTTGGATTCTTGAGCATTCATGGCACTGCAGTTATTGGAAGGTTGAACAAAAGATTGAATTCATGCTTCATACTCCTCGATATGCTTCAAGAGCCCACCCAGGCTCTTCTCACTCTTTCTAGGGTAAGTTGTGTTGTCAACTTGTAGCTGATTTCTGGAACATGGGAAAGGTCCATCAGGATTAGGCTGAGCCCACCAGACAATAAATATTTTCTACCGTAACAACCTAAGAGCAGAGGTACTGGATGACACTAAAGGTCCATATTAACTCATCATCCCACCACTGCCAATGGCCAAGGCAGATGCCTAGCAGCGAGGACTACGAACACCAGGGCAGCTCTGTAGGGATCCTTTCCCCTGGTACCCTCCCAGCCTCCAGCCTTTTGCAGCTCAGGGGCTTCCTGAGCCAGGTGAGGTCTTTGGATTCAGTAATTCTCAGTGGATTTATTTCCAATCCAACATCAGCCAAATCTGGGTTGGACCTAGCAGCCTTTTTGTGAAAAATTGTGCATTTCAATAATACCTGGTAAGTATGGCATCGGGAAATGTAGATGTATCTTAACAGCATTTTTTAAACTTTTATATATATATATACACAGAAATATCTTAACGGTATCTTAGAAATATATATTTTGTTTGGAGGGGTGTAAAACATTAGCTGTATGCAGTGGCAACAACATGCAAACAGTTAAGGTCACAACTGGACTTCAGAACACCCACGAACAGTTCTGAAATCTGCCACAGACTTTCTGTTTTGCTTTGGGCATATTAGTTCGGTCTCTTATCTGTCAACTAGGAAGAATTACGTTGGTTTGTTCCCCTCATAGGGAGTCCTTAGGATGCACCAATTCCCAGCCCAGATTTTGCCTAACATTAGGTATTTAAGCACAGCATTTTACATAGGCTCCATTACAGTCAATGCACAGAGACAGATGCTTTTGAGGGTGAGATCAATCTCTTAAGACAGTTGCAGCTTTCCCTGGAGAGCTATACTTCCTACTCCTGAAACATACATGAGAAATCCTGTAATGTCTGAATAACTAAAGTAACTACCTCGGTCAAGTACCTGAAGTCAGCTACCATGAATATCCAGGTCTTAGCATTTCAAATGATGAACTAATATAAAGAATACTTCTAATAACAGCACTGAACAACTACATCCCGTCTGCTGAGCTACAGACAAGGGTTAACTATAACTCAAATATGCATTTATGGCAACGCTTGAGGATAGCAGATGTGAAATCCAAAGGCCAAATGCATCCGGATGGCCCTTCTAGTATCACACTGACTTTCCCATCGACACGCTCATCCAACTTTTGCTCTGCACATAGGTTACAGCCCACAGCTTCCATATCAGTTACATTTATATTATAGTAAGTCAACTTTTGAAAGATTTCAGTCATTTAATAGTACTTATCAATAAGCACTTCAGTGCTGTTTAGATTCATTCCAGCTTATGTATACAGTCGAATCCTATACATATGCTCTAGGTGTTTGTTTTCTTTTAAATTCACCTTTTTGGAGGGTGGGGGTGTAAAGGTACAAAAGAAATGAGGGCAGGGAAGGCAAGAAAGGGAAAGACAGGAGAATGACGGGATCTAAAATTAGTTATTTAAACATTCTGTATGTAACTGAATAGAGGTTTGATAGGGCTGTCAAACCAGACTTGCTCCTGAACCTTTAGCTAACAAGCAGGCACATAAAGGAACTACAGGAAGGCACAGTGCAGCTTGCCTACACGGCAGTTCCGTCATGGCAAGAATATACCATAAGTCCTGAGATGGTTTGAGCGACACTGCAGCTACAGCACTGACAGCAGAATCTGGCATTTGGCTAACTGCCTTTGATCTAAGTTCAGATTGCACACAGCGATTTTCAGACTGGAAAGTCAGGGACAGCTATAAATACAGAAGAAACTCAGATTAGAGGGTATTCTTGGAGAGATTAATCCCATCCAGCATTAGCCATCTAAACAGTAGATGTTTGATTTAAGATAGTCCTATTGGCTTCCTCTGTTGTCAAAGAAAGCAGTGAAATGCAAACAGAGAAAGTAAGTTCTGGCACCTTAAAGAACTGTACTAGGATGGGTGAAGTAACTTTGGAGGTGCCCATTTCTGCTGGCTATTGATGAAACATCTGCATTTTAGGCAACTAACTCATTTGAGATAAATTCATTGCAGAAACAATTTGCTCAGTTGTGGACATGAGATCCTGAGAGGAGCAGGAGACAACACTTCTCTTGCAACAGGCAGGGTGGGGGGACCAATTCTCCACTGCAGAGTTTCCACCACTCAGCTACATTCCTGTATGTTGAACAGATACTAAACCCTACAGCACTTCTGCTCCTCTAGTTTAAATTTACAAGTGCTATGGCATTCACTCCAGAGCAGACCAGAGAACCACTTCTGTGTTGGCTCAGCTACTTGGTCATAGCAAGGTGTGTCATCTCCCCACTCAGTGGAAATAAGGATCTGTTCATAAACCATAGTCAAGCCAGTTCAAGAGCCATCCCATACTCTCAGGCCTCCCACACCACGGGTGGAGCTAACACATAGCTTTTGCTAAAAGTCATGACTACAGAACAGACAGACATGTTTCTCTTTGCTTGGACTAATGCCCCGGACGTGACTCCATCTCAGACGTGGACCCTGGAATTACACGGGGAAGCTACATAACGAGTAGAGCATGGGAGTGATTTGCTCATGAGTGGTACGAGGCATTTTGAGGGGTAACAGTTTTACATAAGGTTCAGATTTGCTCAAGTGCAGTCTCACTCCCAAAACTGAGCTGTACTAGAGACACCTGGCATGTCATGGTGCCCCACTCACTGCGGCCAATTCTGTGCCAGACTGGAAGATGTGCAATCTGAGTTGGAAATGGAAGGAGAAAGAGTCCTATCCAGATGATATTTACTCACATCAGTTCTTAATGCAATGAGGAAATAGCAATGAACCAACAGCACTTAGAGCCTTTACATGTTAGCTGAATCCACAATGAAATGCAGCTCTGAGGTGGAGTGTTCTCATTTTTTCCCCATGTGTGAGATATTTTATGCACCTGCTCCATGGCTAGAAGCACTGAAATAAAGGGTGGCCAGATCCTAATCTCAGAGAGGAGAAAATTAGGAACAACTCCATTTAATACATTTGAACAACTATAGGACGCAGCTGGTAAAAGATGTCAGAAACAAGACATCCACTGCTTTTACCAAGAGATGAATAGTCATTGCGGTAGTCAGCCTCGATCTATGCTGCTCTGGCAAGAGCCCAACTACTTTCTGTAAAGACCATGGCTAAGGCACAGATTTACTTTACGTTCTCTGCCCTGCTGTTCATCTGTAGCATTGCTTGTTTATCTCCCAGTATGTTTTGCTACAGCCATAAACCTGACCTCAGCAAGAAGAATCTGAGCAGTGCTTGGATGGGGAATTGTAAGCAGGCATGGCAAACAGCAGCCACCTGGCTCACATCCCAGTACTATTCCATTTGAGCAGCTCTGTTCTTTGGTGGCCACTTAGAGTTGTATTTTATTTATTTAGTGCTGCTAAACCTCATCTTTATTTGTTCATGTAAATTGCCTGAGTGGCCCTGGACTTGGAAGGGAAACACATTTTCTTCCCTAACAAAGAAACAGATGATCTCACTGGCAAATGAGACACATACAGCATTGTGTTTACTTTAGAGTAAGTTCACTTACGAATCAAGCCACTTGACTTACCAAGCTTTTTTCCCCCCTTTTCTATTACAGACAAATCTCAGTCAACGAGAAGAGGATGTCCCTTCTTCACCTCACACCATTTCCCATTCCCCTGCCATCGGGGTTGCTGCCCTTGTTGCCATGGCAGTGCTTTTAACTATGGTGCTAACAGGTCACACACTGAAGAAGTCTGATCCAGCCATAATGCATGCTGAAATCAATGGGGTTCGGTTCCTCCTAATGAAGGCACAAACTTACAAGACAGACTGTCCCTTTGTGCTCAATGAAGATATAAAAGGTTTCTAAAGCCAGGCTCGCACTGAAATTGCCAGATTTTCAGAACTGCTGTCTAGGGCTCAGGCCTTTTGAAAATCTAGCCCTCAGCAGAGGCTCTTAGTTATTGAGCACTTAACTTCTATCTGACTAAAGAGCCAAACTGTCTTAAGATTTTGGTTACTTGGAAATCTAGCCCTTGGATCTGCATGTACTGGATCCTAAGAAGAGCAATGCCATGATAGGTAACATGCAGTAAGCTGCTATGTGATAACGCTCTGGAACAGCTCTTCTTGAGGATGATACATCCGTCGCCGTCCTCCTCCTGCAGTAATTACTCCAAAAGCAAATCAAACACCTAGTTTCTTGTATTAACTCAAGAATCGAGAATAGGCATGAACTTCTGTTTCCCACATCCCAAATGAATCTAGCAGCCACCAGGCAAACAGCTATTTGCAAAGGAAAAAGTGAAAAGTCTCACAGCATAGAATATTGATCCTACTGTGTTGGGTTCCTCCCCACCCCCCTCCCCAAAGAACCTTTCCTTTATATTCCTACAAAAAAGCCACCATGAAGTGGCATTCCGGAGTGAAGGACCATTTTGTCACAAGGTTGTTATCCAGCTGTTACCCAGGACACTCTGGCCCATTTCTTGATAATGGACAACTGCCCACCCGTGACTTCCTATCCTATGGAAGACTCATCCAGCCATTTAACTCTACAACTTTTCCCAGCAACTCCGTTCAAAGTTCAGACAATCTTTTCAGTCCACAAAACATAAGGTAAATCTTCTCTGTTGCAGCTGATATTCCTCTGACTTACAGTCAATCATTTGAATGACAGAGCAGAAGAAATGAAAGACTGTTCACTAGTTTGTGCATTAAACAGCCAATTTTCCAGAAAGCATGAGCACAGTTACATAGGGAATTATTTCAAAAATAATTCTCTGCATACAGAAGATGTGACCACAAACGCTCCTCTCCTAATTCATGACCTGTCGCTATGACACTCCACATAACCTCTGTTCTTAGCTGCTCTTAATTAGCAGGACAATTTTCAGCCTGGGGACTGCTGCCATGAGTGTTACCACAGCTATGAGCTAACACATTTGTAGACTCATAGTTAAATGAATTGCACATGCTACCTGGTAGTGCCATTAGAGTCCAGGGCTTTTTACAGCTTTTTTGGGTTTTTTTTTTTTGTTTTTTTTTTTTTTTTTTTTTGTTTGTTTGTTTTTTGTTGTTGTTGTTTTGTTTTGGTTTTGTGTTTTGTTGTTGTTTTTTTTTTCTTTTTTCTTCTTCCTCTCAAGAACAGACTTTCTGGCAATTGTAGACCTGTTGATAACTCCATGTGAAATTTGTTCATGTGGAGGGGTGCAGAAAGGCACCTTTTTATAAGAGTCTGCACAGTTGTGTACACATTGTTATCTCTATGTGCTCAATCACTTGTTTATCTGGGCTATCCCAGGCATAAAAATATCTGTGAGCACATAGGAATCTTATGTTTGTTTGCCAGGCAGCACAAGAAACCCACCAGCAGAGGGGACAGGACCTACAGCTCCTCAAAGGACAAAGCGTGAGCCAGCTCTCTTGAAGGTCCTGAAAATAATTCTGCAGATCTAAACAAACCCTAACACAAAATCTCCCCTTGCAGCTGTTGTTCTGCAACGTTGGGGAGCATCCCTCCGAAAATATCTTTCTGGCAGGCAATGTTACGGTCTCTGCAATTCATATGGCTGTCCTTTATTACGCCACAGTAGTCAACAGAAAACGTAAAGAGCAAAACTCCCTGCTCTTCTGCAAATGAGTTATTGTACAATGTCTCGGAGGCAGAGCTCATAACATTCCTTTTATACATCTGCCTTGGCTTAAACCTATTTCTGGGATTTTCTGTGCATTGCAGGGAGGAGCCACGTGAAAACAGCTATGAGGTATGGTTGGGTGTGTGTGGGTGAAGGGTGCCTTTCCATGGATTTGTGACCAATTGCATTGTAAGTGTCTATGAGCCCTAGTAAAAGCTAATTAAAGCCAACACCCAAGTCTTCTCAACCACACAGTTCACCTACAAAATCAAAAGAGCAATCAACTGGGAATACATTCTGCTGCGCTATTTCGGTTGAATGCTCCAAAAATCCTCACCAATCTTCCACTCAGGAAAAAGAAAAAAAAATGGAGTAAGAAATTCCTACAACATCTGAACTGAATATATAGCTATTGGCAGCTTTTGGTTTTGTGTTTCACCCTGAGCTTTCACTGGCAGGAGACGGCAAATTCATGAGCTTTTTCCGAGGAACCCAAGAGAGGAGGGAGTCTGCTTGACAGAGTTATATCTCTGGTGAGGACCAGTGTTGATAATCACTTTCACTGGAGATGTTGTAAAGTGGCTCATAATTCATTCCTTTTGTACAATAAATGCAGGACAATTAAATCCAGCTCTCTTCAATACTATGCACTGGGACAATCTATCATTGCCTGCTTATGTACAACAGTGCAGAATTAACCAGGAGAAGGGGAAAAAAAAAAAAAAGAAAAAAAGAAGAAAATGTGCTTGGGTACACAGTTTCATCACATTTTCCCACAGTTACAGTGATCCAAGCCTGTAACTAGACTGCACTTAAAGCCCCTTCCCTTTTAAGACTCAAGCTTTATTTTCCTGTATTCATTTCCCTTTCTCACCCAGCAGGAAAAGATTTCCAACACAACTGTGTTTGTATTCTGTTAATACTACAATGGTGCCCGTGCCATACTGGACTGGTACCCAACCTCCTTTGTGCTGGCTCCTTGGTGAGACTCAGTCAAGTCCCTCCTTCGTTTCAGCCAAACTTGGCAAAGGTTCCTTTGCCGAATCAATGGAAGCAGATGAGGAGCTGAGAGCCAGTAGAATCCTGAACACTTAAGTTTAGTAGAAAATAGCATTAAAATACAAGTTTTTTCCTGATCAGTGGAACCAGCAAAGTGTTTTTTCCTAAAGATCCATGTTTGGAGAATGAGTTCCTTTTCCAATAAGTAGTAAACTCAAACTCACTCTTTACATCACAGGCTTTTCCTGAATGAGAACATTAACAGAAACTTCCTCCTCTTGCCAAAGCCACCTCTTTCCAAACAGGAACCTAACCACATGAGCTTCCACCTTCCATCAAATTCAAGGGAAATTAGTCCATGGGTTCAAATGTTCCTTGCAGAGATTTTTAGAGCTAGGATAGTCCATCTGATGAGAAACTGCAACTAGTTTCCTCCCTTACTACACACTGCCACCGAATTTCAGAGTTTTCACCTCCCTGGTGTTACACTTCTCAGCTTGTCATCACTGACCTCCTGTAAGCTGGCCAGAGCACTTTGGTACCCAGATCTGTGCAAGAAAGCTCTGAATACTAACATGCAGTCTCTTAAAGGTTCTTTGAGGAAACGAAAGATTTTTAACAAAAGGTCAGTCTAAGGCAGTAGTTCTTGTTCAGGATAAGAGCCTGTTGAGGCCTCGGTTAACATTGCCAAAGGCAACCATCTTCAAAAAGATCTCAAACCTGACCTGTTCAAGTGAGACATTATTGTCAGATCCAAAGAGGAAAATAAAAATGAATCAGGGCCACCTAAGGCTCTGTGCCACACATATCTGAAACCAGGCTCACAGGACTCAGTTATCTGAGGATGAAAAAGCAGTAATGGGAAACTCACAGTATTCCTGCTTGAAAGCACCAAAAAAAAAAAAGTTCATGTGAACATATTTCAGCCTATGACTTGTTTGCAAGCTGTCACCTTTGTGCTGTTTGCCATTCTTGGGATGCAATTAGTTATCAGCATCATTTGGCTTCTTGATACAGTGACTAAGATTAAAAACAAAACCAAAACCAATATGAATAGGACAGGAACTAATGAGCAACAAAAGCACATCCACAAGCCAGTATCTCTGCATTCATTAGAATATTGATATTGAAGAACAATTGCTTTCCTCCAAATTGACATAATCACACTCTTTTTATGGATGGCAAGCAGCAAAAAACCCCCATATTTTCATGTTCTTTCTTATAAAAAAGCAATTCTTCAAGATGTGTTTCCATTCCTAACCTATAAAAATGGACTTACAGATCATTTGAGAAAGCCAGATTTGTTCAATTAAATATCCTACAAGAAGAAATGACTAAAGAAGTGATGAAAATAATTTGGTGTCTTCAAGTTGTGCAATATTTATACTGCACAAATATGGCAATTTAATTTTAACCTTGTTTCCAAAGAGCATGATGCTACAGGATCCTGCTGTCCCTTTGTGCATATGCTTTTGTTTTTATGATCTCCCCTGAAATACTCTGAACCCATGGGCAAATTTCAAATCTATTAGACAGAAGAGTAGCTGTCTCCAAGACAGTCCTTTCTTATATATTTTATGAAAACAGATGGCTGGATAGAGACTTGCCGATCTCTCCTGCAGAAAGGAAAGTTGCAGGGTGAGCCTTATTAGGGACATCAGAGACCCATAAAGATAATATGAATACCCTAATTAATAGACATGCCTCAGCTACAGTTCAAACCTTATTAGACTGCTGGGAATCCAAGCAAATGACCTAAAACCATAGGAAACCAAGCTTCATTAATGCTGCTGCTCATGGAAAGCTTAAGTGTTTGAGGATCAGAGCTGAAAGTCCAAATAGCTCCATGTGGACAGACCTTTAGTTTAGGTAGTTAATTCCCCCAGCCTGGGATCTCGCTTATCTGTGAGTCTACTGCATCCAATACAACTAAGCTCTACCTGGGGGTCCCTCTTGGGACTTCTCCATGTGATACATGTCACCATCCTAACACAGTGCCACCTTGGCAGAACTACGTAAGAGTTCAGAGTTCTCACGAGCAGTACATCAGCACTTATTTCACATAATTTATTAAGGCTGTCCTGCAAACTGAGCTTTAGAAAAAAAAAAAGTTCAAGGCAAAACTGGGGGCTTTTCTGGAAGGGGAAAAAGTGGATCCCTCCAGCCATCTTCAACCTTCAGTAAAACTCAACATACATGAGTAAAAGCTGCTCTTTCATTATTTAACTCTTTAACATTTTAAGTTCTAGTACTTTATTTCACATGCCCACAGACAATACTGAAGGAGTGTAAAAAAAAAAAAAAATTGTTACTTGTGGCCCATTGATTTGAAGCTCAGAGTTAAACACACGCTATTAGGGTCAACAGAACAGGATGAAATTCCAGGAGATAAGATTGATCAATCTAATGGTCTCTTTTGGCATTAAAAGTTTTGAAGCTATCTCCTGAGTTTTTTTAATTGATCAAAACAATCTTTAAAAGAGTTATAACCACCTAAAATAGTATTAATTTTTCTCGTTGGAAAAAAAAAAAAAGAGGACTGAATGTAGGAGTAAAGAAATTAATCCTGGATTCTACTAAAATATCAAGGGGAGTTTTACCAAATGTCAGTCTCCTCAAGCTGCGTGTATTTATTTAAAACATTTTGGTTGACAGCAGAACAAGGGGGCAACTTTCAGGCTAGAAGTTTTGCAAATATTTTAAGTAGAGTTTTAATTGACCCAGTTTGACATTAAAAGCACTTTTTAAACTCTTGATATTGTTAGCCATTTAAGATAAGTGGCAATAAATACAGATTAATTGTAACACACGAAATGAAATCTTCAAGCTGCGGTGGGCCAATGAAAAGGCCCTTTGTGTGCCGGGGAGGTGGAAGATCGTGTGTTAGGGTTAGGCTAACAGAATACCCCGTCAAGCTCAGCGAGGTTTTTGGTAGCTCAAGCTGTGACCAACTGTAAAGACAACAAACTTTGGGCAAAGGCAAGCAGGGTGATTGACAGCTATTAGGAAAAACAAAAAACCAGGAGGAAGGGCTCCCTTTTGATGGGAGTGCTGCGCAGCACAGAAGTTAAAAGCAAGCCAACACTGGAGCTTTTATTGTGTGGGAGATGATTGAACTGGGAATGTAAATTCAGGAAGACAACTTCTAAAACGTTGGTGTTTCAGGGAGATGCTGAATAAATACTACAGACCTGGCGAGTGGCCCCACAGGGGAGACTATCTGGTGAGTCTCTATATAATACTAAAAAACCAAAACAAAAAACCCACTGACACACCTTGATGTTTTTCTCTAAGTCTTGCACGCAGAAAGACAAGTTATATCAGAAGGCTATTTCAAAGGGTCTCCAGGTCTGAATCACTCCTCATTGACAGCACTTAAATGGATTTGGCCTGGTTGCTGCTTTAAGAGAACAGTGAAAAATCAGACACACGGTATGTCAAAATATTTTTTTTGGTTTTGACTACTTGCTTCTTTCCTTGCAAAAGGGATAACCATCCTTGATGAACAGAAATGAGAGTCTGCTCTTTTGCCAGCAGTTCTGTTGCTTTGCACAGCTCCAGACAGACCAGGCTTATGAATGACTGTGCTTGCATCAAAGTGGCTTTCTCTCTCTCCAGCCAAGAGGTGAGGAAAGATGGAAATGCTTTACACTTCTGCACATCTGAATCCATCTCTTCTATGCAATCACAAAGATGGAAAGCTTGCTCTGAGCTCTGGAGCTCACAGGGGGATCTGAACAGTGAACAAAATAGTTGGCCAGCCTTGGGCTTCAACCGTACCACATGACAGGATGCTAAAGTTGTGCACTGCTATGGGGGAGCTTACAGCTCCCTCTCCCACAACAAGGAAACCTAGCCCTGGATGAGTTTTCAAGGGCTGGTGGCAGAGGGCTTTCTTTTCCCCTAGAGTCCATGCCAAGGTGCTCTCCAAGGCTTGATGAAAAGCAATCCTGTGTCAGTCTCCTGCTTGCAATTTTTCCTTAGGACTAAGGCTCTGCCATTGGCAGCAATGCTCAGGGAGCTCTTAATACACTGAACAGCTTGCTCAAGGTCAGGTAGAGGTAAGGACAAAACACCCTGAATTCTTGACTCCTGCTCTCAGGATTCAATTAATCCCACTCATCTGAGAGTCAGGCATCTGTTGGAGGCCAGTTTTCTAGGTTTCCTCTGTAGTCGGTGGAAAGATGTCTCCAGAGAGCAATTCCTTCCATCTTAAAATATGCATCTGAGATAAGTGGGAGGATTTGTCCTTTGAGGGTTTGAAAGGAACCTGATGATCTTACACAGAAGATACCCTGAACTTTCAGACACCTACAGTTCAAAAGGGAGAGTCCCACCCAACAGTTATCACTGTTACCAAGACACTAGATATATAATTTTCAACCTCAAGGAAAAAAAAAATTAATTAAGAACTAACTCTGGCTTGGCTTTTCTGATCCCTATTTATATTTTGCTCTGGAAAGGTTTCAAGTACTGTCCTCATCACAATGTTTTCCGAGCACCTTCTCCAACTGCCAAGTGACAACCATCTGCTTGTCTGATAAGCTAATGTTGCAAAACTGCTTTCCTCCAGATCACGCTTTACTCTTTCTTTTGCTTCTTAATTTTGTTCCCCATTGCCAGGGTGAGCTGTTTCAGCTCTCAAGGGAATGACCTTCATTCTGGGGAAAGTGTTCCTGAACTCTGCACACAGGAATGCTGCCCCAGGCTGCCTCCTGGACTCGTAGGAGTTTCTGATGCTCTTTTCACCCCATGGCTACTTAAGAACATTTTTGGGCATGGTTGATGGCACACTTGGCAAGGTTGCACAGTTTGAGTGCCCACGACTCATTAGGTTTATAGAGAATCCTGGAGCCATGCCTCAGTCACATTTACAAACCTGCTCCCTGATATCACTCTGGCCTTGAGAGTGAACAGCTCATTAGAGGGCAACCCAGAGGTAACGTGTGGCTCCTGAGATATTCTAGATAATAAATATTTACTCTAAACACCATTGTTCGGTTCAAACCATGCCATGACTGATGTATGTACTACACAATACATCCTCCTGCACGCAGAGGAACCAATAAAGCGCAGTTGTCTATGGAGATGTGTCTCGCCTCCCTCTCCCATAGGGATTTTCTGAGATCTAATAAAAGTTGAGCTCATGCTGTGCTCTTTCAGTGGATGCACACTATGAATTTCTGTTTCTTCTATCCAATCACTTATTTTCATGAAGCATGCAAGAACTTGTTATCTTGGAGACTCTAGCCATCTGTCAAGTTTGGTTATAATCAGCCAACAGATGAAAAAATTTACGAGGGGGAAAGACATTCACACACACCTATGTATACACACACATACTCACAAACACTGTGATTGCTTAAGCCTCATTTCCTTAGGAAACCAGATTAAAAATAGCATTGATGTCAATAATGAAGTCTTTATTTCTTTGGCAGATTTCTGTTCCTTTTAAACCAATCCTCCCAGTGAGAGGTACTGCAAAATTTTCAACTGGAACCAGACCCGATTGCTAAGTGATAAGAACCTCACAGCAGTTTAACTGTGCCTCAAACACCTCAAAGAAAAACTCAAAATGAATATGAATTCTGCACAAATACTGAAAACTGGTGCTGAATTTCATACTGAGTTAACCCAGTGGTGGCATTTGATTTTTCTCTCCATTTACCTTCAGTGTATAAATATAATTTGAAAAAGTCTGCAAACCTCAGTATTTAAGGTATTTCCCATAATATAGTACAGAAAAAATACTAAAAATACTCAGGTTATTTATTTTAGATACAAGTCACACAGGTTTCAGTCCTGCAACATTATTCCAGGAAAATGATGGAGATTTCACTTTTCCGCCAGGGACAGATCCAAAGTCGAACTCCACCAAGATGTGGTGTTTAGATTAAAAAGGTGTTTGGAAGTTTTCTGGCAGAATAATTTTCAGTGAATAACAGTTTATTGAAACCAAAGCATTTGTAGGTCTCATTGAAAATCTCTTGAAAAGCAGAAGTTCTGAGACTGATTTATCTGGCTTTTTGCTCATTCATCTGCCACCTCTTTCCCACTGCCTGTCTGAAATAGATAGGAATAAAGCTTGATACTTCTGCAATCATATTTTTGCCATGTTTCAGTTCACAACTCTTTACCAAACTTGTCTACCAAATGCTAGACCTCCAGGGCTACCTACCCCCAATCCAGTCACCTGTGGGCTTCCAGCAGCCACAGTTCTGGAGCTTCTACCAAAAGCAGCACCCCAGTGCCAGCGCACCAGTGCTCTCCATTTTTGCTAAGAATTCCCATATTTTCAAATTTTGTTAGTCACCTTTTTAAAAACCGTTTTGAAATAGCAAAATTTTCCACAGGTTGGACTTGCTTCTCACTCTCCATCAGTCAAGTCCAGACTCAGGGTTTCATTAGGTCTATCGCATAGATCAGAAAGGGAGCCAAGACCCAGGCACGAGCCCAAACTTCTTCCAGCTTCAGATGGCAGCTTAGCTATTGGACTTGGGTTTGAGCCTAGGTTTAGTTGCCACCAGAGCAATTTTGTCCAACAGACCTCTGTTGCTTTCTACATGCCTCTATAAAATGGCTGAACAGTGGCAGAGTTTGTGTTTTGAATGTCTAAGAGAGGTGAATAACTAAAGTTTACGACATCTCTTCTTGTTGGCTGGAGCTCTAATTATTTCCCTTCTGCCTCTCTAAGTAATTCTGTCTTCACTTTACATTTCTGATATTTAAATATTTTTCTTGGGCAGAGGTATATTGTGCACACGTTTTCTTTTCCTTGACATGTCTCTTCTGATCTACCAGAGAAAATAACAATGGAACTGGGATTTAAACAGGCTTATAAAGAGGGTATTGATGTTTTCCAGTAACGTGAAAGTAGCAGCCTACATTAAAGAACTGGAATGACAAATAAGTGTTGTCTCATCCAGGTGCACATGCCAGTCACCTTGATGTCAGTTGCAGAACTACCATTAATTTAGTGAGAATAGGATCTGATCCCAAATCCATAAATCCTTTCTCAGCAAGTTTGCAGTGATGGTATTCCTGGCATAACCATGACCAAGAAAACCTGGAACTCACACAAGAACGCCCAGTTTAATGAGATTTCCAGTCCCAGTTTCCATACCAGTAAAAAACCTCAAGAAATATAAATAAATTACAGACAGGCTTTTTAAAGCTTTCAGTTTCAGATCTACTTTTGCAAAACAACTAACTCCAGCCAGCAGTCATGCACTGTCTTTCCTGTGCATCAAGATCATCACTGGTTCTTCTCCATATGCAGTCCTCCTGCAACTTGGCTCCAAAATTGGACAGAAATGGTTTGAACCTGTAGGAGACCAACACCACGAGCAGTACAAACTGGTTCCTTGCTCTACTAAATTCCCTTCCCAGCTCCTGCTCTAAGAGCCTGAGGCTTTGACAATAGAGCTGCAGGGGATACAGCTACAGTGGTCTAAGATGCCTTGGGACATCTGTGCTCCTCCACTGCAGTACACACTCAGGCAGGAGGGGCAGCAGAAAGGAACATGAACCCCTGTCAACCCCATCAACTTGCATTAACACAAAACACTACTGAAGGATTTGTGCTAGCATACCAGGCTCTAAATTTAAGGAAACTGAGTAGCCAAATTTCCTTCTGCTCTGGGACAGCAACATGCAGCAGGGCAACTGGAAGTACCCTTGGGTGTGGAGACATCTTAATCACTGCAGGTACTACACAAAGGTATCCCAGCTGAGACAAGATCCTTACACCCTTTGCAATATGTATCCTGTTTGCCTCTTCACATGAGCATCCCACAGAAACCTCAGTGTCAAAGGAACATTGCCAGTCTTTGGGTTCTCCACGTTGCCCTTTTAAAATCTTCCCAATAGCACTGTTCAGGCTGGTTGGGAATTTTCTGATGAGACAGTTTTGGGATGGAAAGTGATGAGTTGTCTGGCATCCATATATTGATTTCAACACTCCCATTATGAAATCTAGAGTTATGTGGGACCTCTGCCTGGTCTCCTGAGAGCTTACAGGGTGGCCTGTGGATCCATAGTAAGTTCTTGCATGTGTGGGTAAAAGAGTATTTCATCCCACGTTTAAGCCTGTTCCTGTTCAGCACAGTGCTTAAGCCTGGGTGTAAATCTCTCATGATTCTTTGCAGTTCTGAAAAGAGAAAATTTCCTGAATTATGTCTACATTTTTACATCTCAAATGTTGAGAAGAAATACAGCAAGAGCATAGCCAAAATCTCGATATTATAGGACAGGAGGGGCCAATACAGCTTTTTCTTTGAGAACAGGCAGGCAGAATTAGACTTATACAGTAGAACTTGGCACAAGCGTAATAATAAATACAATATGAAAATGTCAGGGACCCAGAGGACTTGACATTAATGTATGTGTTTCTTTAAACCAAAATCCTACTGCATACAGGCAACTTTTCCTATTCATCACAGGAAGAATTACACCGGAGATGGCAAACGTATACACTGTGGTTTGCAAAGCCCATTTTGCTTGCTTTTAACGTTTACTTGAATACTTGCAACTAGGAAACATAAAGGCCTGGATTTGGATTTGGGGCTGTACCTTCCTTCAGTGGAGCAACGATGAAAACAGTGAGAAGTGGCCTGGCAGGGCTCCCCGTTGAGCACGATGAATTCTCCATCAGACCACCAAAGGGAGTCCCAGGGCTTGTCCATCTTCCCTCAACAGTTTAGGTGGTGACACAGCAGGAGAAAAAACAAATTACACAAATCTGTTCTTTCACTTGCTATGTCTCCTGCCTTCCTTGGTTGGTACAGGTGACAGCAGCCTCAAGATAGCTTTCACCATTGCATATGCTATACTGTGTTTCTACGATTAATATCTTGTTATACAACAGGATTTTTTCTTAAATCAGAATTACAGGAATCAGCCTTCAGAACAGTAGTTCCCTTTTCACAATAGGGTAGTACAGGCAGGTTTATTTTGGCCTCCTTAACTCAGGCGCTCTCTCTTTGCTGATTTAAGCTTCAGGTGAGAAGCAAATACTCAGGGGCTTCCAAACCTCCATATTATACAAGATCAATGTACACAAAAAAAAGTTCCACCGATTTTTTTTTTATTTTAAAAGGCTACAGGCTGGATTTGCACTTGGAACAAGGTTTTCCCCAGTGGAGTATCTCCTGATTTACAACAGAGTGTCTGAAAAGAGAATTAGGCATTGCCTGTTTAATGCAGACTTTTAAATGAATCAATTACATGGTTTTGGTCAAAATTAGCATGCAAGTCTATTTTTAAAAGCAAAGTGATACTTTGCCTTAAGAACTAACAGTAAAAGAAGTTCATACACAAAAACAGGCTGACCTCACTATAAGCATCTGGATGCCCAAATAAACACGAGCAGAGGGAATTCTAGCATCTGCAAACAGTTAATCCACCCTTTTCTTCTCTTTTGTAGGCTCGCCAAGTTCAATCTCCTGGTCACCAACTTCTTGCTCCACTGAGACAACCCGTTGATGAACTGTGCTAGTGATGTCAGTAGCACCACTAATCAGTGTTGGACCAGGACGCCTGACCCGAGGGATAAAGTCTCTTTATATTCCAGCCTGCAAGTGTTTTATTTCTTTATTTTTTCCCCTCCTTTTTGTCTTTTATGCTCTACAGAGGATCCAAGATGAAGAATGGAAGTGGGAAAGAGCTACACAGTCCTGGAAGACGGAAGACCAGACTTCTGATGCCAGGCTGAGTTGGCTCCCAGTGGCACAACAGCGGCTGTAACTTCGTGCCCAATTTGCACGCAACATTGCATCAGTTGAGAGTGCAAAACAGCTATTTGCATATTCAACATCTGTAAATCCCCAGCCCTCAATGTGCAGTTGGCTTCAAGGCATTTCCCTTTTGAAAAAACACTTTCAAGTAACATATGTGAACTTGAATGCCAGATCTGGTGGCAGGTGCTAATGGCTTTCACAAAGGTTCTCTGGATTTTAATTACTTGCGTTTAAGCTGTGTATAGTATCCATCACTTCCTTTTCTTTCCCAAACTGCAGAGTAGAAATATGGTTTCCAGTAACATAAAAATCCCACCTCCACCTCCCTGCCATCTTCCCCCTCTACCCAGATTCAACAGTCATCATGATTCATCTCAGTTGTGCTCACCTTTTTAGCCATGGATGAAGCCTGTTCAAGACAGCTACATCATCTGGGTATCTCCCCAGGTGCTCTTTAGTTTTTGGAGAAAAATAAGCACATCTCAGTGGTGATCAGGACCATGTGAGACCTGACTCACCTTGGAGATGTCTGTCACTCCCTACTCACTCCAGAAGGCAAAGGCTGAGCCTGTTCCTATCTTTGGTATCTCCAGTATCTAAAATGACATGCGCTGAAATTCCCCTTGGGAATTCTTTGTAGAGAGGACAAAAGGAAAGAGCTGGAGCCGAGGACTAGGACAAGGAGATTTTATATTCTCGCTGTGCTCTCACACCAAACTCAGCCCATAGAAAAGTTGCACAATTCTCTCCTTCCCTAGTGAAAACACAATGCAACCCACTTCTGAGTCCAATTATGAAGAACCACGAGATAACTTTTACAAAAGACTTTGGAAACAATATGTAACACTATTGTTTGGGAGGTTGGACTAGATGACCTTTAAAGGTCCCTTCCAACCCAAACTATTCTATGATTCTATGACTATTGTTAACAGTCTAATTTATGATGATCAGACTCATTACTGATGATGATGCCTGCCCAATGCTGGCTGAGAAAACTCCACAGGGTGCGGAAGCAATTCACCTGTTCTGAGCACAGAAACGATCAAAATCTACTTCTGCTGTTCCTACTCTGGGACGAACTCCTCTGTTTTCATGGGAGCACACAGACATCTACAACAGAACCTGTACCTTTTTTTTTCCTTGTAGAACATCTCAGAAATTTAAGCGTAATCCAGCAAGTAGGTACCTAGTCTCAGCCACCTAAGCCTACAGCTGAGCAAGAGAGATCAGACTTTTACCCACATTGATCCCTGTTAACACACATTGACTTCATCGGGCGTGGTGGTCACCAGCCTGCTCTGGCTTCCACCCACCATGGACAACAGCCCGGGTCTTCTCTCACCCCTCAGACACAGGGAGCTGCCTGGACCCGGTGGGGTGGGGAAACACGTGCTTTCCTCCACCACAGGACTGTGGTCCAGAGACAGTTTGATTCCTCTCTTGCTGTGGGAGATGCTATGCTACTTGCATTTCAACTCTCTCAGCACTAAAAGAATATTCTCCATGATATATTTATTATTTTAAATAACCAAAACCACTGCCTTAAAGCCTACTGATTTGGCTGCTAATAAACATCGTGAACTGGAGCAGCATCCGAATTTCTGAAGCAGTAAATCCAACTCTCAGCTACAAAACTGACAGATCTCATAAAAGAAAGCAAGAAAGAAATGCAAGTAAGTAAAACATCCTAAGGAAATTATCGTTCAAATTAACTGCAGACATAAATTTATCCATCTGTTATCATAAGTGTTACTTGAAAATTATTTGCCCATAAAAATGAAATAAACCAGAGTGATTTTTTTCTTAAACATTGACTTCATGTGTATAGCCTCAGTTGCCAAAATATTAACTCTTTTTAACAGCCCATGTGCTCTTGGCTGCATCTCTCTTTCTTGACTGTAAATGGACCTTTATAAATTGCCTGTACATATCAGGTCTAAGGTGCTTCACTGTTATTATGAATCAATAATTCCTAGCAATTCAGGATGGATTTTCAAGACACGAAACCCAAACAAACCCCCAAATTTTACTTGAAAGTACTCTATTTAGCTACTTTTATTCATTCAAAGGGAAAAATTACCATGCCTACTACCTGAAAAATGTCATTTAACCGCACAAACAATAAACGCTGTTTCATTACTAGAGTATAGTTACGGTGAATACAGGTATGGTGAGATTTTCATGTTAAGTCTGAATATGGTAAACCCTGGCAGGAGAAGAATGAAGTGTACAGAGCTGGGTATAGAGCTGGGTCCCATTTTACTCAAAGCCTGTATTTTTCTTGGAGAGGAGAAAGAAATGAAAGTAGAAAGAATAAATGGCTATTTTCACTTCTATGTGTTTTATAAAGGAATAAATTAAAAATCTGAACTGCTCCAATGCATTTAAATTGTGAGTAATGCCATGGAAGGTGGGGAAGGGGGAAATCTATTGAAAAGTCAACTTTTTTTTTTTAGAAATGGTAGAAAACTGAAAAGCTCCATTTAGAATTGTGTAATTTTTTTGTTTTAATGCTTCTGACTGGAACAAAAAAAAAAAACAAACAAAAAACAAATAATCTTTCAACAGTATAAAAATTCTTTGTTTCACTTTGTGGATCTAAAAACTGCTTTATCTCAGCTTGCTTGGATATTCAAATGCCTGTCCCCTTACCACTCCCTCATCCCCAGGACTTGGCTGTTCGATGTTTCACAGCCTCATGCTCAGCTACGGACCAGACTCTCAACCACTTCCTCTACGATGCACCACGAGGTCTTTGCAGCTCAGCTCTAAATGGCACATATCAAAACAGTTTAAGCAGGAATCCCAGTTTACCAAGGAGAACCACAACACGCAAGCACTTGGGATTTTGACTGACATCTGCAAGAAGTGGACTTGCTTTTTCAGAAGCAAACAGAAAAACTCCGTTTTTTTCAAATGCCCAATATTCTACTGAAAAAACTATCAGCTGAAAGATTTTGATCAACCTTAATTTAAAAGCAAGGCAGGATGAAGAAGGTAGAAATTCTACGTATAAAATAGCTAATAACCAGGCCATAAACATGCAGAGTCACACAGGCAACTACATTAATTGCCTGCTATACTCCAATCAGCCCAACGGCCACAGCTTTACTGGGAAATAAGCATTCTTCAGAAAAACAGCAGTGTTTTTCTTGGGGTGACTCCTGCTGTACCCAAGTGGCACTCTGCACCAATTTCCACACAATTTCTATTTCTTGTACCTTTCCTTGGGTTTGATCCTCTTCCATCTGAAACCAGTGGGGATGTTTCCAGTGGTGACCTGACCTGCCAGATCTGCTGTGACCAGGGTGTGGGATCTTGCCTTACGTGAAGGTTGTTTCAATCTGGTGAGAGGAATTGCCACATCTCCCTCCACCCACATGTTTTCATCCAGCCAGGTGGAAACTGAGCTTACACTGGATAACGTAACGTTGTGTTTGGTGAAGTTTTTCCAAGGTGCTTTTCTCACAACAGGCTTATTTTCTTATTTAGGACAATACTTATTTTCCCAATTTTATTTGCCAGCATAGTTTTATTCAATTCTTGTCTTCCCAGAAATTACGTTGGAGATTATGAAATTTGGAAACCAATTCATAATATACATATATAATTAAATTATTATTCATTCATTAGTTGCAATATCTCAAAATAAACAGATTAATGCAGAGATCATGCTTAGCATAAGAACAATACCTTTTAGAGTACATTATCCAGAATATTTTTTCAAATTATCTCCCTGCCATCATGTCAGTCTTAAATATGCAGAATCTTAAATGAAGTCAAATAACTTTTGCACTGTTCTGAGAGCAAATGCACTCCTGCAGACTCTACCATGCCTGTCCTAACCAAAGGTGCAGTCCTAAAATTTTGCACTTCAGAATTCATGGGAATATGTGAAAGCCTCAACTTTCATCAAAAACACCCTTTACTTTTATAAAGAGCAAAACCAAACCCTCAAAGTTTTAGAAAACAATTTGAATTCACCACTCAAGCACATATCAAAAAAACACCTTAACATGCGAGAAGTAGATGTTAGAACCTTCAGCAGAAAAACTGCATTTGAATCATGAGAGAAAATGAACTTGCTTACACTTTGGCCATATAAAAGTTTTGGCATTGAAAAATTAATAATTTTCTCAGTACTTACTGCATGAAGAAAAAACACTCCAGAGAAGAGAGGAGGAATTAATTGTACTTAAAGTAGGGATGGCCTGCAGGGACGGCCCGCTTTAGTGAGAAAGGCCAAAGGGATGCTGGAACAAAGAACCCAAAACAAAAAGCTTTCCTTAGCATCTCCCACACCCTGGTTTTCAATAAATCCCGCTGCATGTGTCTCTTCTGTTCTACAGTCAGTGCTGGGAAAAAGAAATAACCCATCAACAAAGGCTGTTTTCAACATCGTCAAAAATGGAGAGTAAAGGACAAAGCAAGACTTGCTCTTTATGAGCCAGCTTTCCCAAGTGATGCTGCCCAGGAGTTTCAGGTAGATGCCTACCGATGGGGACAGGGAATGAAAGCTCAAACCTCCCACAACTTAGATGTGACTTTCTATAGAAAGCAATGTGTAATTAGTATCCATTTGCTTAATTTCATTTCTGTTATTAGCACATACAAATAGCTGCAGTGCACTGGATCCATGACTCATCTAGTCCAAGATCCTGTCTCAAGCTGTGGTCTGTAACTGATGTCCAGGAAAAGTGTGTACAGAGCAGGGCAAGTGGGCAATGATCCACAGTTTATCCTTCCAGCTCCAGTATAAAGTCCTTAAGGGAGTTCCAGAAGTGGAGACTACATCAAAACCATCACATTCGATAATCTCTGATAAACCTCGCTCCATGGGTTAGACAAGCTGTTTTTCATGAATCCCTGTCCAATTACGAGCCATCACAATATATTTTCCTACTGTAAAAACAGTTGAGCAAAACTCCTTGGACAGAAATACCAGGCAAGCTTGAGATTAAATAAGCTTGGGAAAATTCTGTCTGGATACACTCAAAAAATAAATACATCAAAATGAATGTATCTCTGCTAAACCCCACAGTCTTTAATCAAAATTCCCACTGAAGTGAGTAGCAAAAGGTGAGTTGTTGCCAAAGTTCATAGCGAGAGCCATGGGATGAGAAGCAAAGTTCTGTCACAAATGAGAAATTGTCAAGGAGAGGGAGCAGGAGGAGCAGATCAGTTCTCGGCATGACAATCTCAGGCTGCCTTGAAGTCAAAGGAGCTCAAAGAGCCACTTAAGCCGGTCCTCAGAATTCTGTTGAATTGAGGCCTGAACAGTTATTATTCATACTCTTATCACACAGAAACGTGAATTCCATTGGAAATGGAAAAAAAAGAATAATTAAAAAAGGGAGAGAAAGGACAGCAGCACATACTGTCACAGACTCACAGAAGTACTACAGACATCTTTGTTCTGCAAACTTCACGGAGAGAATTTAAGCAGGCAGAGGGACACATTGGAATTTTACATAGTAATTTAAAATGTTAGTCTTCAGCTACACACATAACTCATGCACTTGTGCAAGCTCCAGAAACAGCCAGTCTCTACAGACACACCACCAAGGTAGCTAAGTCACCCAGAAAGTCTGACTGCAGTAACTCCAAAAGGTTTGAAACCCCAGGCCAGCACCCTGAGCCACACACATGTGCCTATACCACAGCCAAGTTTGTATTCCCACTTCCATCGGTACCTGGGCTTGCAAATTCAAAAGCACTTCAACCATCTCATACACCTGGCTGGGCCAAAACATAACTCAAGCAGCCCACAGGTTGGGCTGGGAATGGAACAGACACAACAGCATCAAAAGCATTAACAGCTTCACCTACAATCAGATGGAAAGCAAAGGAGTGCAGCCTGCCCACAGCCTGGCTGGACTCAGACCCACCTCCTACAACAACTCACAGCATTTCAGAAGCAGGTTTAGACAAACAAAAGCCTTTCTGCTTCAAAGGGAAGTCCCCTAAGAAATCTTTCCACAGGACCAGAGGCAAAATCATGAAGCATTCAAACCACTTCCAATCATGATAACTGAGTAAACCATAAAAATTCACACCATACCTGCTCCAAAGGCAAAGAAGAAGCTCTTGTCTGCGTTCTCCCTTAAAAGTGCCATCACTCTCTTCCCCATTCTTTCATTCCTCTTGTAGATGAGCTCCTGTCTGAAGTAGCTGTCTATCTCCTGAGCCGTCACCTGTTCATGGGGTGGGAGTGTTGTGTTGATGAAGTTAGGCACCTGAAATGGAGAGAGAGACTGTAGGTCAGGTGACAGCAGTTAAGTAATCCCCCAAACACTGCATGTTTTAATCTGGCCTTATTTAAACCACCTGAGCATCATTATCATAAAAAAACCACACACACCACAACACACTACTAGAGGATGAGAGTTTGTGAGATTGCTGAGAACTCTACAAAGAAAAAAAGAAATTATCAACCAACACACTTTTTTTTAAATGAAACTAGTATTTTACTAAATGAAATTTAAGTTCATTTTGACTTTTCTCTGTTCCTTCTGCAGAATGTAGTTTTAGGTGTTACATTTGTGTGAGTTACTAAAAACTTTATTCTCTGCTCATTCAACACAGTTCATTGGATATTTAATACCAGAACAAGTCCTGTAAACTCTTCTCAGCCAAGGTCACCATGAACTTTAGTAAGGACTGCAAGATTTGGTTTGTATATGCTCCTTTTTAAAAACCTAATAGTTCAAAAAGTAGGAAGGTTAGCTAATCCAGACATAGGAAGATGTAAACAAGGTAAACCCCCTCATCTTTCTTGCAGCTTTAGATGCTGTTAGGTCTCATCAGAGAAGATCATGCATTGCAACACATAAATACCTGGAACATTCCTGACGTTTCTGAGGAAGGGATTGCCACAAGAACTGCTCCTTTGGTCCTTGTTTTTGTGAGGACAGATGTTCATAGGCACAGAAGAAAGGACCCAAGGACCATTTGAGTGAGGGCAGCAGACCCAGGAATGAGCCAAGACTCAAGCTAGAATGGACAGACAAGCCAGAAGTCTGTGATTATCAGGACAGGCAACTTGTTTTGACACCGTGGGGGTCCAAGGTCTACTATGAGAGTTCAGGAGCCTACAGGCTTACTGCTGTAAGTGGGCAGTGTTTGATGACTGCTAACAGGACCCAAGCACCTTCCAACAATTTTCTGTGCCTCACCACTGGAAAGCAGCTTAAGCTGCAAAACCCAGATTCAGATTTCTGAGTCCCTAGGTACATGTAAAGCTGCCAGGATTTCCAGTGTTAATCTGAGCCACTGGTAATGATACTGCATGCACAGCCCGTACCGGGAACATCCCTCACTCTGTGCTGAAATACTTGATGCAAGGACTCTGTTACTTTAGTTAATTTTTTCTCTGGTTTTCTACTATACGAAATGCCTGTACCTGTTTTCTAAAACTTGCATTTAGTCTTTGTTTTTCAGCCCACCTCTTACCCTGCCACTTGGCCACATGATTTTATTACAACAATTTTTGTCTCTTCCCCCGGTCTTCACTCATACTGCCTCTCTAAAAGCTTTCAGCAAGTCTTAGGGAGAGAGCTAATTTCCATCTTCCCAGTGGCTCTCCCTAAAGCTTTTTCATTGCAGCCTCACCTACAGCTCTCCTAACGTGTTGGGGACCAAGCCGCAGAGATTTCTCACCACACATTATGCAGAAGGACAAGTCTGGGTCTTGCCCTGGATTCCCACCAAAGGCTGTACATAGCTGGTGAGAAATGGGCACCAGCTCTCCTGAGCCAGGAAATCCCACGTGGCTGGAGTTACTATTTCTGCTGACAGGGACCTGCCCCAGCCTACTGGGCCACATGGACCAGCTGGACCTTTGGTTTTTCAAATGACTTCTCAACCTGCTTTGCCAAATCACCATACTCCTCACAGCACATCCCTCCTTAAGGGTTCAGTTGCAGCACCCTGAATCATTCCTTCCTCCAGGCTTTCCACCATGGCGTGGCTTTGCCAGTATATCTTGTGAACTACTCACAGCATGCAAGTACTTTGCACCTTCTTCTCAGTTTAGCCCTTTGCCAGCACTCAACAACTAGTAAGTCCCATTAAGCCAGACCTATCGAAGACATCAGTTTCCTAATACACAAGGAAGCTGCCTCGATGTCTGGCAAGAGCACGCATTTGTCTTAAAGGGACACAGGAGCAGCCTGCTGGCCTCGGAGGGGTAAAATCCTGCTGGCTATGACAGCAAAGGATGTAGTGGCTTCGATTCCTGCTCAAAGGCAGGGAATTTATTGTAGGGATAAAG